>NC_143162.1:15393636-15545151 GCF_047325235.1 Durio zibethinus | reverse complement strand
CTCGTTTCGTCGGTTGGCTTAGGCATACGGAGTTCATTCCCAGTCTAAGATCCGATCGGATCGAAGGTTGCGGTAGTAGGATCGGCAGCATGCAGAGGGGGACCCGACCAACCCTCAGCTTGAGCATCCCAGCCCTCTGGCCGACTGAGCGCCCACACGCTCATTTCGTGGGTTGACTTAGGCATACGGATTTCATTCCAAGTCTAAGCATACGGAGTTCATTCCCTGTCTAAGATCGAATCAAACCGAGGGTTATGGCAGCACATGCTGGGCTAGAGCATGTGCTGGTGTCGCATTTTTCTTCGTCGGGGCACCATCGTCGGAGCATCATTGGAGAACCTGACTGGCGGCATTGGGGTTCTGACGATCCAGGGCCCGGGGGGTCTGCGCACATGATGTGCGATGGGTGCTGGCACTTGGCCCTTATATTGGCCCCCTATCCCTCATCAAACCTCAAGAACTCAGACCCCCTGAAAGAGCATTTGGGATTTTACACGTTTGCTGCCAGTAGCCATTAAAGTTACTGAAATGGGGACACTTTTTTCAAATGATCACAAAATTTGTACACTTCGAGTTTTTAGCTGAATTTTTTTGTGCATGCAAAAAAAAAAAAAACAACGATCACGTCTACCAAGTTTGGGGCCAAAACTCCTTCCGAAAAAATTTTAAAAAATCCCGAACCGAAAAAAGTTTTAAAAATCGTGAAAAATAGAAAACGAGTCGTCTTGCCATGAAACTTCATGTGAAGGCTTAAGGGACCATTGTATGAATTTATAAGCCATAAAAAATGGCATTGGCATGCAGAAATGTGAAGATGTGCATAAACCCACCTACCACCCTATCGATCCATGGCTTGCGCATCTCGTCTCTCTGGCTAGCGTACTGCCCGCCTGCCCGCCTGCTCGTTTCATCGGTTGGCTTAGGCATACGGAGTTCATTCCCAGTCTAAGATTGGATCGGACTAAAGGTTGCAACAGCAGGATCGATAGCACGCAGAGGGGGACCTGGTCGATCCCCGACTTGCGCATCCCTCCGCTTTGGCCGGCTGAGCGCCCGCACGCTAATTTCATGGGTTGACTTACGCATACGGAGTTCATTCCCAGTCTAAGATTAGACTGGACCGAGGGTTGCGGTAGCACATGCTGGGCTCAGGCATGTGCTGGTGTCGTATTTTTCTTCACCAGGGCACCATCGTCGGAGCATCGTCGGAGCATCGTCGGAGAACCTGACCAGAGGCATTGGGGTTCTGACGATCGGGGGGGCCGGGGGGTGTGCGCACATGATCTGCGATGGGTTGTAGCAGCAGGATTGACAGCACATAGAGGGTGACCCAGTCGATCCCCGGCTTGCGCATCCCACCCCTCCAGCCGGCTGAGCACTCGCACGCTCGTTTCGTGGGTTGACTTAGGCATACGGAGTTCATTCCCAGTCTAAGATCGGACCTGACCGAGGGTTGCGACAGTACTTGCTGGGCTCGGGCATGTGCTGGTGTCGTATTTTTCTTCGTCGGGGCACCATCACCGGAGCATTGCCGAAGAACTTGACCGGCGGCATTGGGGTTCCGACGATCGGGGGGGCCGAGGGTGTGCGCACACGATGTGTGATGGGTGCTGGTACTTGGCTCTTATGTTGGCCCCCTATCCCTCATCAAACCTTGAGAGAATAGGGACGTATAGAGAGCTAAGAAAAGGTTTAGGAGTGTTCTAGGAGTGAGAAGAAATTTTTTGAGAATTTTTGGCGATTTTTTTTCTGGGAATTTCTGGAAAATTCCAGATTTCAGTGAATTTTTTGATGAAGATTGGATTTTTTGGTGAAAATTCTGGCCAACCTTAAAGTTTCTGGCGATCTGCTCAGTTTCCAGCAAAGAATCCCAGAAACCAGTGATCTTCTGGTGAACTTCTGGTGAAAAAACCCAGATTCCGATGACAAAACCCAAAATCTGGTGAATCTTCAACCGGAGTTCTTCGGCCTTTTAGAGAGAAGGGAGAGGAAAAAGGAAGAAGAGAGAGAGAGGGGAGGAGCGTTCTGTCGAAAAATAGAGGGAAGTGCCTTTTATACCCTCTCAAAACGACATCATTTTGGCCTTAAGTAACCCAGAGGATCCACGCGTTTTACCGTGACCCAACCCGACCCGAGTGTCGACCCGCTTTCTGACCCGCGCGTGCCTACCCCTCCAAGCCGAGCCGAGCTGAGCTCCAAGCCGCCCCCTGAGCCGTTTCTCTTCCTTGAGCCGAGCCGCGATCCGAGCCGCTCCAGGTTTTTTTTTTCTTTTTTTTTGAATTTTTTTTATTTTCATTTCTTTGTTTATTTGTTTATTTATTTATTTATTAGATTAGGTTTATTTAATATTCTTTTTATCTTTATTTTATTTTCATTTTTGTTTTACTTTTCTTTATTTTTTTTATTTTTATTTATTTTTTTTATTATTCTGTTTTCTTTAAATAAAAAATCAAAATTTCCAGAAAAAAATATTTTTAGGGAAAAGTTGAAAGTATCAATTTTCCTTAAAAATAAGTTTAAAAAAAAAGTATTTTTGAGGAAAAGTTGAAAGTATCAATTTTCCTTAAAAATAAATTTTCAAAAAAATATTTTTAGGGAAAAGTTGAAAGTATCAATTTTCCTTAAAAATAAATTTCCAAAAAATACTTTTAGGAAAAAGTTGAAAGTATCAATTTTTCCTACATAAGAACAATTATTCTTCCCTTCCTTTTTATTTTGATTTCGACTTTATTTTTCTTTAAATAATCCGACGATGAAGCCTCTGCAAGTGAAACAGTAGTTTTCTTGCATACTCCTGAGGTGAGGGAATTTTCTCAAATTTTTGCTAAAAGTATTAGAGTCAATTGAGAATAATTTCCAACAATTAATTACTTGGTAAATTTTAAGGCTTTTTGGATAACACAAATTTTAGCTGGTACCATCTTTTGATGGGCGTTGTGAGGGTGCTATAACCTTCCTTACACGTAACCGAACTCCCGAATCCTATTTTGGTTAGTAGACCTGAACCTATTCTTTTAGGGACCCTTAAACTTAGGTGTTCCCTAAAAGGACAGATTTTTTAGGTGGCCAATCGCACCTAGATAAAAAAGATTGATGGCGACTCCCTAAAGTCAATGTCTAGTGATAGATCCCCGGATCTAGACGTTATGACAGCCTGGCAACTCTGCTGGGGACGTCTGAGAGTCAGGCCAGCAAATAAATCTGTGTTATCCAAAAGCCTAATAAAATTAAACCTTTTGTATATATGTATTATTATTCATTCATGTTTATTTACTTTGTTAATTATGTCATTCATATGCATGTGGATAACATGAGCTCTACACCCGAGCTCCGTCCCTCTAGGAGGGAGTAAAGTACCTATTGCTTTCATGAGGTCTAATGCCTCTGCAGTGGCTAGCGAAATACTCCCACTCAAATTGAACCTTTTTCGCTTGTAGCCTGTAATGGGCGAGGATTAGGGTGCCTTAGTAGTCTGTGATGGACAAGGATGTAAGGAACAATTTGAGGACCTTTAGACTTTGACCCTAAAACCGCATATAGTGAACTTTAAGAGTGCCTAACCTATAGATAGAGCCATCATTTTTCCCTATTAGAATTGACCAAAAGCATAGGATTCATCCCTTTTACTTTGTGTGATGTTTAAATTTACTTAGTCATTTATTCTTTTTCTGGGTATACTAACCTTTTTTTCTTTTGCATTGGTTTATGTGCATATCATAAAGTTGCATAAAGAACATTTGCTTGAAAAATGCTCTTCAACAAATTTTTTTCATGGACACCAATGAACGCTTAGTCTGTTCTTCATCAGTATTAGCACCTTGTGGGACACCCAATAACGTAAGGGCCCAATCAGAAAAGACTCAACTGAAGATGGGAGATTGCTTGCCAATTGTGTATGAGTCTACTCTGTCTCAAGAAACATCTATCCTCCTCAAACAGAACAATTTAGAAGATTTGGTGGATATCTGGAAGAAGATGAGTCCATCAAAACAAGAGCAGTTTTGTCAGAAACATGGGCATATAGCACACCTTCTAGCAGTTGTTGTTGATGATCAACTAATTAGAGCTACAACATAATTCTGGGATCCTATATACAAGTGTTTCATCTTTAATGAAGCTGATATGACTCCCACCATCGAAGAATATTCGATCTTGGTAGGTTTGCATCTCAAGACTCCTAACAAGATATATGTCAAAAAGCATAAGTCAAGATTTCGTAAAAGTCTGGCTCAACTCATGGGGATAGACAAGGAAGTTGTGGATTCTCATACAAAGAAGAAACAGGAACAGGTTTGCCAACCTTGGAAGTTCTTTCATGAGTTTCTGATGCAACACGCCAATGAAGAACGGGGGTTAGACATATTTGCCCTGGCTATATATGGACTGGTAATCTTTCTAAAGGTTTTGGGACATATTGAGATAGCGGTGGTTGATTTCTTTGAAAGTGTGATTAATGGCTATAATCCTTCAATGGTAATATTAGCAGAGACTATCAGATCTTTGAGTTATTGTCGTCGAAATGGAGGGCACTTCATAGGATGCATACCGTTATTGTACGTGTGGATGAAAAGCCATTTTGAACAAGGAAATGGTGCTTTCTCGAAGATTTATATTCGTAATCGCTTTCCAATCAAGGAATTCTATGAAAGTGGATGGTCAAAGCGGAAGCCTAAACAAGAATGGATAACTTTCTTACAAAAATTAGAAAGTGCCAGGGTGAGATGGTTGGCCCCATGGATGAATCGTGAGCCTATGTTATACCAATGTGGGGATAGTACAGTGGTTTCACTTCTGGGTTTATGGGGAGACGAATTATGCACCACTCCTAGTGAGAAGGCAATTAGGGGGAGAATAGTTCATTCCTATGACCTATGGGCTTCATCAGTTAGATTTCTCTTACAATGAGCCTAAAGCATTTCAGAGGACGAATGAGATGATCAAAGCATGGAAAAATCCCTAAAGAGTGAGTCCTGGACCATTCACTGAAAAAGTCACCCCTGGTTACTTGGTTTGGAGAACAAAGAGAAGACAAGAAATGGTATTCACTTATGAAATCTCTCAACCACCAACAGAAGAAAAACTTGAAGAGACACCATCAGAGTTAGAACTGGCAACAAAAGAATTTGAGTTTGAAAAGACCAAGTTAAAGAAAGGGATTCAAGAACTTCAAGAAGAAAAAGCCCAGTGGAAAGGTAGAGCTGAAAGTTATGAAGTTAAAGTTCACAAGACTGCTAAAAAATGTGATACAGCTACTGAAGATCTAGCAAAGTTACACCAGGAGCATAAGAGGCTATGTGTGAGAGAAAGAGCCAAAGAGATAACCATTGTTGAGCTGACTGAGGAAAATACAAGACTAAAACAAGAGTATGCCGAGTTGGAAGAAGAAAATACTAAAGCACAGGCAGAAATTAACATGTTAAACAGTTATTTGAACAGGTTAAGTCAAAGGTTGAATGAACAAGGAGACCACATCACTGCATTGGTTAGAGAACATAGAGAATTATCATACCAAGTCTGGTGTGGTAAAAGAGAGAACCTAAGAAGGCAGAAATACATTGAGCACTTAACAACCCAAATTCATAAAGGGGTATGTAAGGCAAGAGAGATGGTGGAAGAGGCAGAGGCATTAAGACAAGTGGTGGCCCCAGTAGGAGAACATGGACAGCGTCTCTTGAACTTCATAGAAGAAGCCAAGGCCCAGTATGAATAGATCAAGCGATTTTATGGCTATAATTCTAGGATAATAAACTCAATGTAGATCAAAGTTTTTTGGAATAAATGAAATTTTTTAGTTAAATACCGTTTTAAGGCAAATGTTCTTTGTATACATGCATTTTTCATTCATTGCATTCTCATTCATTACACTTAACAAAGTAACCATGTGATGATCATGCAAATTTATTAATTCTGAGATATGGTACTCAAGGTTCCAGGATAGCTCTATCTAGCAAAAACCCTGCTCATCCATACAACACAAGATCCAAAGCAAGGCAAATGGAGGAGGAAAGTTCTCATAGATTTGAAAAGCTAAAAAAAGCTCAGGAGAAGATTGAAAGTGAACTAAGAAAGATTCTGGAGGCCCTTAATAACATGAATAAAGGAAAAAAAGTTGAAGGAAGTACAAGTCAGCAAGAAGTGGCTGACCTTTTGTACCCTCCAAGTTTTGGCCCACCTCAAGCCCAGTCTACCCAACAGGTCCCACCACAACATTTTGCATATCCAACATATCCTAGAATGTCATCAGCTTTCAACCCAGGGCAGTATAATAGCTATATAAATCCTGTCTTCACTGAAAAGGTAGCAGAACCAATTCCTGATCCAGATGATTTAAAAGAGAAGGAGAAGGAAAAGATAAAACGTGAAAACTGAGGAAAGCTCCAAAATTAGCATGCTAGAGCAGAGGCTACGGGCTATGGAAGGATTTAGCTTTTATGGGTCAATTGATGCTACTGGGCTCTGCCTAGTTCCTGATGTGGTTATCCCCCATAAGTTTAAAGTACCGAAATTTGAAAAATATGATGGTACAAAGTGCCCCAAAACCGACATCACCATGTATTGCAGAAAGATGGCAGCTCATGCACATGATGAAAAACTCTTAATGCATGTCTTCCAGGATAGCCTCACTGGTTCTGCTGCCAGGTGGTATGTTTAGTTGGATAGGACCCACATTCACTCTTGGAGTGATATGGCTCATGACTTCATCAGTCAATATCGACATATTATCAATTTGGCTCCTGATCATTTGTCTTTACAAAATCTAGAGAAAAAGGCAAATGAGTCTTTTAAAGAATACGCCCAGAGATGGAGAGATATAGCTTCACAGGTACAACCTCCACTGACAGAGAAAAAGACCACAGTGCTGTTTGTTAGCACTTTAAAACCTCCCTATTATGAAAAGATGATAGGGAATGCAATAAAAAATTTTACTGACATGGTAATCTTTGGAGAAATTATTGAAAGTGCCATAAAAAATGGCAAGCTGAAAGGAAGAGAAACCAAGAAGGCATCAAAAAAGAAGGAAGCTCAAGCTCAAGCTGTGAGCTTTGATAGACAACAATTTAAGGGTTATCAACCCTATCCATCTCAAGGTTACTCTCCATACTATCCTACTGTGAATAATGCCTCATCCTACCCATACCAGCTAGCTCCACAACCACCTTATTCATCCACTTATCAATCAACTATTAGCCCTCAAGATCTTACATACAGCTTCAACGTTCAAGCTCCTGTAAGAACCCAAGTTTGCCCTATTAACCCAGCAAGTGGTTCACGAGAACAACGAACTACTCGAGAAAAACCTGTATTTGATCCAATCCCTATGACTTATACAGAGTTATTTCGAGAACTCTATAATAGCCATTTGATTGCCCCTAGCCATGTGGAGCCGCTTAAACCACCTTACCCAAAGTGGTATGATCCTACAGCCCACTGCGACTATCACTATGGAATTACTGGCCATTCTACTGAAAATTGCACTACTTTAAAGTATAAGGTGCAACGGTTGATCAATGATGGAATGGTAAGTTTTGATCAAGGAAAAGCAACAACATCTAATGTTAGCACTCTGAGTGAAAGTCAAGAACAGAAAAGGTCCGGAGAGTCACAATGAATTGAGGGGCAAGATGTCAATAAAGATTCTTCACCTGATCGCATAGGGCGACAATTTTAAAATAGAGATAAGGCTGGTTGAAGGTTTCTTCTGTCATTTTAGGATTTCTTTTCAAATAATGTTAGATTTCTTTTTGCAATGTGACTTCACTTGTTATCATTTTAATAAAGGCAAGTTAATGCATTTCATTACATTTTTCTCTTTCACTTGACCATTACTCCATGCTCTGTTACCTTTCATAACTTTATACTCCCATTCTTAGATTTCAGATGATGAATATTAGACAATGATAAACAATAATTCTGGGATTTAATTTTGAGAACTCATCCATATTAATATGAGAAGATGATTTAAGCAAAAATAGGGTGTTATCGGAGGTGAAATAGATATGTCTTGAAGATGTGCAATATTTTATATAGATTCATGAGCTTTGTTTAATAGATGATGTTCAAGAAAGGTATTCACAATTGAGAAGAAAAATGGCCATCTTTCTTTTACCATTTGAAAAACCATTTATTGCTACCCCTTTGAGCTTGTTACGATTTCTTTTTTTAAAGAACCCTAACCAAGGATCACCCTCTACATTGGGGGGCAATTTTTGAAAAAAAAAATTTCACAAAAGGTCTCAAAAAAAAAAAAGAAAAGAAAAGAAAAAATAAATGCCACACATGACTTGGGGCAAAGTAATGAGAATCCTTTGTGTGAGGAAAAAAAAATGATGTGGGGGCAAAATGCCAAGCTGCATCAAATGATCCTTTGGTTTTGAACCTTTTTAATACATGTTTTGAGCTGATTATATCCATTTTTTTTATGACCCTTCACCTTGGCCTACGTTACAACCTTGAAAAGTCCATTTGGATTAAGTGTGAATACTCAACTTGAATGGTCATATGTTAAGCAAAGGTATACTTATGATGAAGCAATGGAATCATGCTACATTGCTCTAAAGTTTGATGTATGAAAGATATCAACAATGGATGAAAAATGAGAAAAGAAAAAAAAGATGATGAAAAAAGAAAAAAAAGAAAAAAAAAGAAATGAGAAAATGATAAAAAGATATTCAAATTGAAAACCTGAAAGGTTGATAGAAAAAGATCCAGGTCAAATGGCTCACATGAATGGAAGATCAAAGACATCTGAATATCCCTTAAAGACTGGGGCAAAGTTCGCCGAGCTCAAGTTGACTTCAACAGTAAATGGAATGAGTTTTTAGAAAAGAATCCTAGATTAATGTTGAGAATTGTCTGAATATTCATCATTTGGACATACCATCCATCCCAATGACATATGTCCAATTTATTTCCTTTCCCATTTGTTCTGTACCAAAATAGATTTTCATTGATTTTCTTTACCATAGTTCACCTTCTGTTCTCTTATTGTTACACCCTTAGAATGAATTGAGAAAATGCTTGATTGCATTGTATTTGTCAAGATTTGAAATGATAATGAATGAATGAATATGTGCTTAAAAGAGTCTTGTATTCATTTGAAAAGAAATCTAAGATGATGGTGGTGACGAAATGAAGAAATGGCAGAAACCTAAAAGAGATTATTTGGAAAGACATATGATGTGACCAAATAGAGAATATGATGGGGCAAATTTTGAAAAGTGGTATAACCAAGAAATGAGTACAAGGATGAATTGGTTGATATGACTTGTAAGTTATGATTGAATGGTGAGAACAATCAGTGGACAGAATTTGTTTTGGAATGGTTAATGCTGAGACAATGACCCAGTGATGGTGGATGAAACTTGTTTTAAAATTTGCTAGTGCTGAAAAATTCATTAAATGATGGTCAAGTGATGATCGATTGATGAAGCTTATTTCAAAGTATTGAGAAACTGAACAAGGAAGAATGTGAGTGGAAAGGACAATTGAGAGCTACACTGGTTCGATTGGATCTCTGAAGAATCAAAGGGCTTGATGCTTAAGAAAAAGCTTGAGAAACTTGAGTACCATACATTGAACAAGAATTAATTGGCCAACATTTGCATAGCATGCATTGAAATTCATGCACATTGCATAGCATACACTACTTTCAGGAAAGTATAGTGTATAAATTCAAGAAGCAGGGGTGTTCCAACATCCCACATAGAGAAGACAGATATGAAGATATTTTGCAATTTGTCAGGTAAGTTCTTAATCCTTGAAATAGGATGTCTTCTGGTATCGGGGTTAATTTATAAGACCTTTGGGCATAATCTCCTGAAATTCCTTCAAACACAACTTTCAAACTCCTTTGGACATGAAGGAGCAATTTACTTTTCCAAAGTCGTGGTGCCTCTGTTTAGAGGAGCAATTTATGTTTCTCAAAGTCGTTGAGCCTCTGTTTAGAGGAGCTTTGGTAAAAAAAAAAAAACAAAAAAACAAAAAAACAAAAACAAAAAAAACCACAAAAAAAAACACAAAAAAAAACAAAAAATGACAATGTTGAGTTGAGTCTTGATTGGGTGTCTACGTCTTTGCGCAATTTCTGTTTCACAGAAAATGTGCAAAGAGTGGCAGCTGTAGACACCCAATTGGGTCCTGGCCTAGATCAAATGAGGCTGACCCAAATGGGTAAGCCCAATCAATTTTTACTTTGTATTATTATTATTATTTTTCTTTTCTTTTGTATTTTATGTATTTTATTATTTATTATTATATGTATATTTTTATTTATTTTTTTCTTGTAATATTTTTTTTATTTATCTTATTGTATTATCTGTTAATAATTTTTTTTCTCTCTTGTTCTGTTTATCTGATTTTTTGTATATCTGATATTATTATTATTATTTTTTTATCATATCTTTTCTAATTATCTATTATTTTTTTATTTGATTTTGGAGGGCTGGGATTGAAAGTTGAAGAATCCCACTATGAAGGGGAATTCAATCAAGAGAGTCCAGATTGGATTCAAAGATTGAATCCCCGTCCAAGGAGGAATTGGGATTGATCAGGAACTCCTGATCAATCCCTATAAAAGGGACCTCTTGGAATAGATTGCAAACATAGAAAACAGTAAGCAAAAACTACTGATCGAGAGAATAGGGACGTATAGAGAGCTAAGAAAAGGTTTAGGAGTGTTCTGGGAGTGAGAAGAAATTTTTTGAGAATTTTTGGTGATTTTTTTTTCTGGGAATTTCTGGAAAATTCTAGATTCCGATGAATTTTTCGACGGAGATTGGATTTTTCGGTGAAAATTTTGACCAACCTTGAAGTTTCCAACGACCTGCCCAGTTTTCGGTAAAGAATCCCAGAAACCGGTGATCTTTCGGTGAACTTTCGATGAACTTCCGGTGAAAAAACCCAGATTTCGGTGACAAAACCCAGAATCCGGTGAATCTTCAACCGGAGTTCTTTGGCCTTTTAGAGAGAAGGGAGAGGAAAAAGGAAGAAGAGAGAGAGAGGGGAGGAGCGTTCTGCCGAAAAACAGAGGGAAACGCCTTTTATACCCTCTCAAAACGATGATGTTTTGGCCCTAAGTAACCAAGAGGATCCGCGCGTTTTGCCGTGACCCGACCGGACCCGAGCGTCAACCCATTTCCTGACCCACGCGTGCCTGTCCCTCCAAGTCGAGCCGAGCTCCAAGCCGCCCCCCTGAGCCATTTCTCTTTCTTGAGCCGAGCCAAGCCGAGCCGCGATCCGAGCCGCTCCAGGTTTTTATTTTCCTTTTTTTTTAATTTTTTTTATTTTCATTTCTTTGTTTATTTGTTTATTTATTTTTTTTATTTATTAGATTAGGTTTATTTAATATTCTTTTTATCTTTATTTTATTTTCATTTTTGTTTTACTTTTCTTTATTTTTTTATTTTTTTTATTTTTTTTATTTTTATTTATTTTTTTATTATTCTGATTTCTTTAAATAAAAAATCAAAATTTCCAAAAAAAAATATTTTTAGGGAAAAGTTGAAAGTATCAATTTTCCTTAAAAATAAGTTTAAAAAAAAGTATTTTTGAGGAAAAGTTGAAAGTATCAATTTTCCTTAAAAATAAATTTTCAAAAAAATATTTTTAGGGAAAAGTTGAAAGTATCAATTTTCCTTAAAAATAAATTTCCAAAAAATACTTTTGGGAAAAAGTTGAAAGTATCAATTTTCCCTACACAAGAACAATTATTCTTCCCTTCCTTTTTATTTTGATTTCGACTTTATTTTTCTTTAAATAATCTGACGACGGAGCCTCTGCAAGTGAAATAGTAGTTTTCTTGCATACTCCTGAGGTGAGGGAATTTTCTCAATTTTTTGCTAAAAGTATTAGAGTCAATTGAGAATAATTTCCAACAATTAATTACTTGGTAAATTTTAAGGCTTTTTGGATAACACAAATTTCAGCTGGTACCATCTTTTGATGGGCGTTGTGAGGGTGCTATAACCTTCCTCACACGTAACCGAACTCTCGAACCCTGTTTTGGTTAGTAGACCTGAACCTATTCTTTTAGGGACCCTTAAACTTAGGTGTTCCCTAAAAGGATAGATTTTTTAGGTGGCCAATCGCACCTAGATAAAAAAGATTGGTGGTGACTCCCTAAAGTCAATGTCTAGCCAAAGATCCCCGGATCTAGACGATATGACACCGCAAAAAGATTCAAAAATCATGAAAAATAGAAAACGAGTCGTCTCGCCATTAAACTTCACGTGAAGGCTTAAGAGACCATTGTATGAATTTACAAGCCATAAAAAAGGTATTGGCACGCAAAAATATGAAGATGTGCCTAAACTCACCTACCACCCTATCGATCCACGGCTTGTGCATCCCGTCTCTCTGGTCGACGTAGTGCCCGCCCACCCACCCGTTCGTTTCGTCGGTTGGCTAAGGCATACGAAGTTCATTCCCAGTCTAAGATCAGACTAGACCGAGGGTTACGGTAGCAGGATCAACAGCACGCAGAGTGGGACCCGGTCGATCTCCGACTTGCGCATCCCGCCCCTCTGGCCGACTGAGCGCCCGCACACTCGTTTCATGGGTTGATTTAGGCATACGGAGTTCATTCCCAGTCTAAGCATACGGAGTTCATTCCCAGTCTAAGATTGGACCGGACCGAGGGTTGCGGCAGCACATACTGGGCTCGAGCATGTGCTGGTGCCGCATTTTTCTTTGCCGGGGCACCATCGTCGGAGCATCACCGGAGAACCTGACCGCCCGCATTGGGGTTCCGATGATTGGAGGGGGTCGGGGGGGTGTGTGCACATGATGTGCGATGGGTGCTGGTACTTGGCCCTTATATTGGCCCCCTATCCCTCATCAAACCTCAAGAACCCACACCCTCTTAAAGAGCATTTGAGATTTTACAGGTTTGCTGCTAGTAGCCGTTAAAGTGTCTGGAATGGGGACACTTTTTTCAAATGGTCACAAAATCTTGTACCCTTCGAGTTTTTAGCTGAATATTTTTGTGCAAGCCAACAAAAATACAAGGATCACGTCTAACAAGTTTGGGGCCAAAACTCCTTCCGAAAAAATTTTAAAAAATCCTGAACTGCAAAAAGTTTCAAAAATCATGAAAAATAGAAAACGAGTCATCTTGCCATGAAACTTCACGTGAAGGCTTAAGGGACCATTGTATGAATTTACAAGCCATAAAAATGGCATTGGCACATAGAAATATAAAGATGTGCCTAAACCCACCTACAACCTTATCAATCGACGGCTTGCGCATCCCGTCTCTCTGGCCGGCATAGTGCCCGCCCGCCCGCCCGCTCGTTTCGTCGGTTGGCATAGGCATACGAAGTTCATTCCCAGTCTAAGATCAAATCAAACCGAGGGTTACGGCAGCAAGATCGGCAGCACGCAGAGGGCGAACCGATCGATCCTCGACTTATGCATCCCGCCCCACTAGCCGGCTGAGCGGCCGCATGCTCGTGTCATGGGTTGACTTAGGCATACGGAGTTCATTTTCAGTCTAAGCATACGGAGTTCATTCCCAGTCTAAGATCGGACCGGACCGAGGGTGTGTCGCATTTTTCTTCCCCGGGGCACCATCATCGGAGCATCGTCGAAGAACCTGACCGACGGCATTGGGGTTTTGACGATCGGGGGCCCGGAGGGGGTGTGCACACATGATGTCCGATGGGTGCTGGTACTTGGCCCTTATATTGGCCCCCTATCCCTCATCAAACCTCGAGAACTCACACCCCCTTAAAGAGCATTTGAGATTTTACAGGTTTGCTGCCAGTAGCCATTAAAGTGTTCGGAATGGGAACACTCTTTTCAAATGGTCACAAAATGTTGTACACTTCGTGTTTTTAGCTGAATTTTTTTATGCATGCCAACAAAAATACAAGGATCACATCTACCAAGTTTGGGGTGAAAACCCTTCCGAAAAAATTTTAAAAAATCTCGAACCGCAAAAAGTTTCAAAAATCATGAAAAATAGAAAACGAGTCGTCTTGCCATGAAACTTCACGCGAAGGCTTAAGGGACCATTGTATGAATTTTCAAGCCATAAAAAAGGAATTGGCACACTGAAATATGAAGATGTGCCGAAACCCACCTACCACCCTATCGATCCATGGCTTGTGCATCCTGTCTCTCTGGTCGGAGTAGTGCCCGCCCGCCCGCCCACCCGCTCGTTTTATCGGTTAGCTTAGGCATACGGAGTTCATTCCCAGTCTAAGATCGGATCAGACCGAGGGTTACGATAGCAGGATTGGCAGCACCTAGAGGGGGACCTGGCCGATCCTTAGCTTGCGCATCCCGCACTTCTGGCCGGCTGAGCGCCTGCACGCTCATTTCATGGGTTGACTTAGGCATACGGAGATCATTCCTAGTCTAAGCATATGGAGTTCATTGCCAGTCTAAAATTGGACCAGACCGAGGGTTGCGGCAGCACATGCTGGGCTCGGGCAAGTGCTGGTGCTGCATTTTTCTTTGCCGGGGCACCATCGCTGGAGCATCGTCGGAGAACCTGACTGGCGGCATTGGGGTTTCGGCGATCGGGGGGGCCGGGGGGTGTGGGCACATGATGTTCAATGGGTGCTGGTACTTGGCCCTTATATTGGCCCCCTATCCCTCATCAAACCTCGAGAACTCACACCCCCTTAAAGAGCATTTGAGATTTTACAGGTTTGCTGCCAGTAGCCATTAAAGTGTCTGAAATGGGGACACTTTTTTCAAATGGTCACAAAAACTTGTACACTTCGTGTTTTTAGCTGAATATTTTTGTGCACGCCAAAAAAAATACAAGGATCACATCTATGAAGTTTGGGGCCAAAAATCCTTCCGAAAAAATTTTAATAAATCTCGAACCGTAAAAACTTTCAAAAATCGTGAAAAATAGAAAACGAGTCGTCTTGCCATGAAACTTCACGTGAAGGCTTAAGGGACCATTGTATGAATTTACAAGCCATAAAAATGGCATTGGCATGCAGAAATATGAAGATGTGCCTAAACCCACCTACCACCCTACCGATCCACAGCTTGCGCATCCCGTCTCTCTGGCCGACGTAACGCCCGCCCGTCCGCTCATTTTGTCGGTTGGCTTAGGCATACGGAGTTTATTCCCAGTCTAAGATAGGACCAAATCGAGGGTTACGGCAGCAGGATCGACAGCACGCAGTGGGGGACCCGACCGATCCCCGGCTTACGTATCCCGCCCCTTTGGCCGGTTGAGCGCCTGCACGTTCGTTTCATGGGTTGACTAAGGCATACGAAGTTCATTCCTAGTCTAAGCATACGGAGTTCATTCCCAGTCTAAGATCGGACAGGACCAAGGGTTACAACAGCAAATGCTGGGCTCGAGCATGTGCTGGTGCCTCATTTTTCTTCACCGGGGCACCATCACCGGAGCATTGCCAGTGAACCTAACCGACGGCATTGGGGTTCCGACGATCGGCGGCCCGGGGGGTGTGCACACATGATGTGCGATGGGTGCTGGTACTTGGCCCTTATATTGGCCCCCTATCCCTCATGAAACCTCGAGAACTCACACCCCCTTAAAGAGCATTTGAGATTTTATAGGTTTGCTGCCAGTAGCCATTAAAGTGTCTGAAATGGGGACACTTATTTCAAATGGTCCCAAAATCTTGTACACTTCGTGTTTTTAGCTGAATTTTTTTATGCATGGCAAAAAAAATACAAGGATCACATCTACGAAGTTTGGGGCCAAAAATCCTTCCGAAAAAATTTTAAAAAATCCCGAACCGCAAAACGTTTCAAAAATCGTGAAAAATAGAAAACGAGTCGTCTTGCCATGAAACTTCACGTGAAGGCTTAAGGGACCATTGTATGAATTTACAAGCCATAAAAATCACATTGGCACGTAGAAATATGAAGATGTGCCTAAACCCACCTACCACCCTATCGATCCACGGCTTGCGCATCCCGTCTCTCTGGTTGGCGTAGTGCCCGCCTGCCCACCCGCTCGTTTCGTCGGTTCGCTTAGGCATACGGACTTCATTCCCAGTCTAAGATCGGACCGAACCAATGGTTGCGGTAGCAAGATCGATAGCACGTAGAGGGGGACCCGACCGATCCCCGGCTTGCGCATCCTGCCCCTCTGGCCGGTTAAGCGCCCGCACGTTCATTTCCTGGGTTGACTTAGGCATACGGAATTCATTCCCAGTCTAAGCATAAGGAGTTCATTCCCAGTCTAAGATCGGACCGGACTGAGGGTTGCGGCAACACATGCTGGGCTCAAGCATGTGCTTGTGCCGCATTTTTCTTCATCGAGGCACCATTGCCGGAGGCTTTGGGGTTCCGACGATCGGGGGCCCGGGGGGTGTGCGCACATGATGTCCGATGGGTGCTGGTACTTGGCCCTTATATTGGCCCCCTATCCCTCATCAAACCTCGAGAACTCACACCCCCCTTAAAGAGCATTTGAGATTTTATAGGTTTGCTGCCAGTAGCCATTAAAGTGTCTTAAATGGGGACACTTTTTTCAAATGGTCACAAAATCTTGTACACTTCGAGTTTTTAGCTAAATTTTTTTATGAGTGCCAACAAAAATACAAGGATCACGTCTACCAAGTTTGGGGCCAAAACACCTTTCGAAAAAATTTTAACAAATCTCAAACCGTAAAAAGTTTAAAAAATTATGAAAAATAGAAAACGAGTCGTCTTGCCATGAAACTTCACATGAAGGCTCAAGGGACCATTGTATGAATTTACAAGCCATAAAAATGGCATTGGCACATAGAAATATAAGGATGTGCCTAAACCCACCTACCACCCTATCGATCCACAGCTTGCGCATCCCGTGTCTCTGGCCGGCGTAGTGCCCGCCCGCCCGCTCATTTCGTCAGTTGGCTTAGGCATACGAAGTTCATTCCCAGTCTAAGATCTGATCGGATCGAGAGTTGTGGTAGCAGGATCAGCAGCACGTAGAGGAGGACCCGATCGATCCTCGGCTTGCGCATCCCGCCCCTCTGGCTGGCTGAGTACCCGCACGCTCATTTCGTGGGTTGACTTAGGCATACGGAGTTCATTCCCAGTCTAAGATCAGACTGGACCAAGGGTTGCGACAGCACATGCTGGGCTCGAGCATGTACTGGTGCCGCATATTTCTTCGCCAGGGCAGCATCGTCGGAGCATCGCCGAAGAATCAGACCAGCGGCATTGGGGTTCCAGCGATCGGGGGGGCCATGGGGTGTGCACACATGATGTGTGATGGGTGCTGGTATTTGGCCCTTATATTGGCTCCCTATCCCTCATCAAACCTCGAGAACTGACACCCCCTTAAAGAGCATTTCAGATTTTACAGGTTTGCTGGGGACACTTTTTTCAAATGGTCACAAAATCTTAACACTTCGAGTTTTTAGTTGAATTGTTTTTGGTCATGCCAAAAAAAATACAAGGATCACGTCTACCAAGTTTGGGGCCAAAAATCCTGCCGAAAAAATTTTAAAAAATCCCAAACCGCAAAAGGTTTCAAAAATCATGAAAAATAGAAAACTAGTCGTCTTGCCATGAAACTTCACGTGAAGGCTTAAGGGACCATTGTATGAATTTACAAGCCATAAAAATGGCATTGGCACGCAAAAATATGAAGATGTGTCTAAACCAACCTACCACCCTATCGATCCACGGCTTGCGCATCTCGTTTCTCTGGCTGGCGTAGTGCCCGCCCGCCCACCCGCTCATTTCGTCAGTTGGCATAGGCATAAAGAGTTCTTTACCAGTCTAAGATCAGACCGAACCAAGGGTTGCGGCAGTAGGATCGACAGCACGTAGAGGCAGACCCAGCCGATCCTCAGCTTACGCATCCCGCCCCTCTGGCCAGCTGAGCAGCCGCACGCTCATTTCATGGGTTGACTTAGGCATACGGAGTTCATTCCCAATCTAAGATCGAACCGGACTAAGGGTTACGGTAGCACATGCTAGGCTCGGGCATGTGTTGGTGCCGTGTTTCTCTTCATCGGGGCGCCATCGCCGGAGCATCACCGGAGAACCTGACCGGCAGCATTAGGGTTCCGGCGATCGGGGGGGCCGGGAGGGGTGTGCACACATGATGTGCGATGGGTGCTGGTACTTGGCCCTTATATTGGCCCCCTATCCCTCATCAAACCTCGTTAACTCACACCCCCTTAAAGAACATTTGAGATTTTACAGGTTTGCTGCCAGTAGCCATTAAAGTGTTTGAAATGGGGACACTTTTTTCAAATGGTCACAAAATCTTGTACACTTCGAGTTTTTAGCTGAAACTTTTTGTGCATGCCAAAAAAAATACAAGGATCACGTCTACCAAGTATGGGGCCAAAAATCCTTCCGAAAAAATTTTAAAAAATCCCGGACCGCAGAAGGTTTCAAAAATCGTGAAAAATAGAAAAGGAGTCGTCTTGCCATGAAACTTCACGTGAAGGCTTAAGGGACCATTGTATGAATTTACAAGCCATAAAAATGGCATTGGCACACAGAAATATGAAGATGTGCCTAAAACCACCTACCACCCTATCAATCCACGGCTTGTGCATCTCGTCTCTCTGGCCAGCATAGTGCCCACCCGCTCGTTCCATCGGTTGGCTTAGGTATACGGAGTTCATTCCCAGTCTAAGATTGGACCGGATTGAGGGTTGTGGCAGCAGGATCGGCAGCACGCAAAGGTGGACCCGGTCGATCCCCGGCTTGCGCATCCTGCCCCTCTGGCCGACTGAGTGCCCGCACGCTCGTTCCGTGGGTTGACTTAGGCATACGGAGTTCATTCCTAGTCTAAGCATATGAAGTTCATTCCCAGTCTAAGATCGGACAACACCGAGGGTTGTGGCAGCACAAGCTGGGCTCGGGCATGTGCTGGTGCTGCATTTGTCTTTGACGGGGTACCATCGCTGGAGCATCATCGGAGAACCTGACCGACGGCATTAGGGTTCCGGCGATCGGGGGGGCTGGGGGGGTGTGCGTACATGATGTACGATGGGTGCTGGTACTTGGCCCTTATATTGGCCCCCAATCCCTTATCAAACCTCAAGAACGCAAACCCCCTTGAAGAGCATTTGAGATTTTGCAGGTTTGCTGCCAATAGCCATTAAAGTGTCTGAAATTGGGACACTTTTTTCAAATGGTCACAAAATCTTGTACACTTCAATTTTTTGGCTGAATATTTTTGTGCATGCCAACAAAAATACAAGGATCACGTCTACCAAGTTTGGGTCCAAAATGCCTTCCGAAAAAATTTTAAAAAATCACGAACCGCAAAAAGTTTCAAAAAACATGAAAAATAGAAAACGAGTCATCTTGCCATGAAACTTCACATGAAGGCTTAAGGGACCATTGTATGAATTTACAAGCCATAAAAATGGCATTGGCATGCATAAATATGAAGATGTACCTAAACCCACCTACCACGCTATCGATCTACGGCTTGCGCGTCCCGTCTCTCTGGCCGGCGTAGTACCTGCCCGTCCGTCTGCCCGCTCGTTTTATCGGTTGGCCTAGGCATACAGAATTAATTCCTAGTCTAAGATCAGACCAGATTGAGGGTTCCGACAGCAGGATCGACAGCATGCAGAGAGGGACCCGACCGATCCCCGACTTGCGCATCCTGCCCCTCTGGCCGACGGAGCACCCGCATGCTCGTTTCGTGGGTTGACTTCGGCATATGAAGTTCATTCCCAGTCTAAGCATATGGAGTTCATTCCCAGTCTAAGCATATGGAGTTCATTCCCAGTCTAAGATCAGACCGGACCGAGGGTTGCGGCAGCACATGCTGGGCTCGAGCATGTGCTGGTGTCGTATTTTTCTTCGCCGAGGCACCATCGTCGGATCATCGTCGGAGAACCTGACCCACGGCATTGGGGTTTCGATGATCGGAGGTGTCCGGGGGGTGTGCGCACATGATGTGCGATGGGTGCTGGTACTTGGCCCTTATATTGGCCCCCTATCCCTCATCAAAACTCGAGAACTCACACCCCCTTAAAGAGCATTTGAGATTTTACAGGTTTGCTGCCAGTAGCCATTAAAGTGTCTGAATGGGGATACTTTTTTCAAATGGTCACAAAATCTTGTACACTTCAAGTGTTTAGCTGAATTTTTTTGTGCATGCCAATAAAAATACAAGGATCACGTCTACCAAGTTTGTTGCCAAAAATCCTTCCGAAAAAATTTTAAAAAATCACGAACCGTAAAAAGTTTTGAAAATCGTGAAAATGGAAAAGGAGTCGCCTTGCCATGAAACTTCACGTGAAGGCTTAAGGGACCATTGTATGAATTTACAAGCCATAAAAATGGCATTGGCATGCAGAAATATGAAGATCAGCCTAAACCCACCTACCACCCTATCGATCCACGGCTTGCGCATCCCATCTCTCTAGCCGACGTAGTGCCCGCCCGCCCGCCGGCCCGTTTCGTCGGTTGTCTTAGGCATACGGAGTTCATTCCCAGTCTGAGATTGGACTGGACCGAGGGTTATGGCAGCAGGATCGACAACACGTAGAGGGGGACCCGATCTATCCTCGGCTTGCGCATCCCTCCCCTCTGGTCGGTTGAGCGCCCGTACGCTCATTTCGTGGGTTGACTTAGGCACACGGAGTTCATTCCCAGTCTAAGATCGGATCGGACCGAGGGATACAGCAGCACATGCTGGTGTCGCATTTTTCTTCGTCGGGGCACCATCGTCTAGGCATCATCAGAGAACCTGACCGGCGGTATTGGGGTTCCGACGATCGGGGGCCGGGGGGTGGGCGCACATGATGTGCGATGGGTGCTGGTACTTGGCTCTTATATTGGCCCCCTATCCCTCATCAAACCTTGAGAACTCACACCACCTTAAAGAACATTTGAGATTTTATAGATTTGCTGCCAGTAGACATTAAAGTGTCTGAAATGGGGACACTTTTTTCAAATGGTCACAAAATCTTGTACACTTCGAGTTTTTACCTGAATTTTTTTGTGCATGCCAAAAAAAATACAAGGATCACGTCTACCAAGTTTGGGGCAAAAATCATTCCAAAAAAATTTTTAAAAATCTCGAACCGTAAAAAGTTTTAAAAATCGTTAAAAAAAGAAAACGAGTGGTCTTGCCATGAAACTTCACGTGAAGGCTTAAGGGACCATTGTATGAATTTGCAAGCCATAAAAATGGCATTGACACGTAGAAATATAAAGATGTGCCTAAACCGACCTACCATTCTATCGATCCACGGCTCGTGCATCCCGTCTCTATGGCCGACGTAGTGCCCGCCTGCCTGCTCGTTTCGTTGGTTGGCTTAGGCATACGAAGTTCACTCCCAGTGTAAGATCGGACCGAATCGAGGGTTACAGTAGCAAGATCAGCAGCACGTAGAGGGGGACCCGACCGATCCCCGGCCTGTGCATCCCGCCCCTCTGGCCGGTTGGGCAACCGCACGCTCATTTCATAGATTCACTTAGGCATACGAAGTTCATTCCCAGTCTAAGCATACGGAGCTCATTCCTAGTCTGAGATCGCACCAGACCGAGGGTTGTGGAAGCACATGCTGGGCTCGGGCATGTGCTGGTGCTGCATTTTTCTTCATCGGGGCACCATCGTTGGAGCATCGTCGGAGAACCTGACCGACGGCATTGGGGTTTCGACGATCGGGGGGGCCGAGGGGGGTGTGCGCACATGATGTGCGATGGGTGCAGGTACTTGGCCCTTATATTGGCGCCCTATCCCTCATCAAACCTCGAGAACTCACACCCCCTTAAAGAGCATTTGAGATTTTACAGGTTTGCTACTAGTAGCCACTAAAGTGTCCGAAAATGGGGACATTTTTTTTGAAATGGTCACAAAATCTTGTACACTTCGAGTTTTTGCTGAATTTTTTTTGTGCATGCCAAAAAAAATACAAGGATCACGTCTACCAAGTTTGGGGCCAAAACTCCTTCCGAAAAAATTTTCAAATATCGTGAACCGCAAAAAGTTTCAAAAATCGTGAAAAAAAGAAAACGAGTCGTCTTGCCATGAAACTTCACGTGAAGGCTTAAGGGACCACTATATGAATTTACAAGCCATAAAAATGGCATTGGCACGTAGAAATATGAATATGTGCATAAACCCACCTACCACCCTATCGATCCATGGCTTGCGCATCCCGTCTCTCTGGCCGGCGTAGTGCCCGCCCGCCCGCCCTTCGGCTCGTTTCGTCAGTTGGCTTAGGCATACGGAGTTCATTCTCAGTCTAAGATCAGACCGGACCAAGGGTTGCGGCAGCAAGATCGACAGCATGTAAAGGGGGACCTGGCCGATCCCCGACTTACGCATCCTGCCCCTCTGGCCGACTGAGCGCCCGCACGCTCGTTTCGTGGGTTGACTTAGGCACACAGAGTTCATTCCCAGTCAAAGATCGGATTGGACCAAGGGTTGTGGCAGCATATGCTGGGCTCGAGCATGTGCTGGTGCCACATTTTTCTTCAACGGGGCACCAATCGTAGGAGCATCACCGGAGAACTTGATCGGCGGCATTGGGGTTCTGGTGATCGGGAGGGCCAGGGGGTGTGCGCACATGATGTGCGATGGGTGCTGGTACTTGGCCCTTATATTGGCCGCCTATCCCTCATCAAACCTCGAGAACTAACACCCCCTCAAAAAGCATTTGAGATTTTACAGGTTTGCTGCCAATAGCCATTGAAGTGTCTGAAATGGGGACACTTTTTTCAAATGGTCACAAAATGTTGTACACTTTTTTCAAATGGTCACAAAATCTTGTACACTTCGAGTTTTTAGCTGGATTTTTTTGTGCGCACCAATAGAAATACAAGGATCACGTCTACCAAGTTTGGGTTGAAAACTCCTTTCAAAAAAATTTAAAAAAATCTCGAACCACAAAAAGTTTCAAAAATCATGAAAAATAGAGAACGAGTCGTCTTGCCAAGAAACTTCACGTGAAGGCTTAAGGGACCATTGTATGAATTTACAAGCCATAAAAATGGCATTGGAACGTAGAAATATGAAGATGTGCCTAAATCCACCTACCACCCTATCGATCAACGGCTTGCACATCCCGTCTCTCTGGCCGACGTAGTGCCCGAACACCCGCCCTTCCGCTCGTTTTGTCGGTTGGCTTAGGCATATGGAGTTCATTCCCAGTCTAAGATCGGACCGAACTGAGGGTTACGATAGCAAGATCGGCAGCACGCAGAGTGGGACCCAGTTGATCCCCGACTTGCACATCTTGCCCCTCTGGCCAGCTTAGTGCCCGCTCGCTCGTTTTGTGGGTTGACTAAGGCATATGGTGTTCATTCCCAGTCTAAGCATATAGAGTTCATTCCCAGCCTAAGATCGGAACAGCCCGCCTGCCCGTACGTTTCATCGGTTGGCTTAGGCATACGGAGTTCATTCCCAGTGTAAGGTTGGATCGGACTGAGGGTTGCTGTAGCAGGATCGACTGGACACAGAGGGGCACTCGACCGATCCCCGGCTTGCGCATCTTGCCCCTCTGGTCGACTGAGTGCCCGAACACTTATTTCGTGGGTTGACTTAGGCATACAGAGTTCATTCCAAGTATAAGCATACGGAGTTCATTCCCAGTCTAAGATCATACCAGACCGAGGGTTGCGACAGCACATGCTGGGCTCGGGCATGTGCTGCTGCCGTATTTTTTTTCACCGGGGCACCATCGTCGGAGCATCACCGGAGAACCTGACCGGCGGTATTGGGGTTCCGAGGATCAGGGGGGCCGGGAGGGGTGTGTGCATATGATGTGCGATGGGTGCTGGTACTTGGCCCTTATATTGGCCCCCTATCCCTCATCAAACCTTGGGAACTCACACCCTCTTAAAGAGCATTTGAGATTTTACAGGTTTGCTGCCAGTAGCCACTAAAGTGTCTGAAATGGGGACACTTTTTTCAAATGGTCACAAAATCTTGTACACTTCAAGTTTTTAGCTGAATTTTTTTATGCATTCCAACAAAAATACAAGGATCACGTCTACCAAGTTGGGGCCAAAATTCCTTCCGAAAAATCTTGAACCACAAAAAGTTTCAAAAATCGTGAAAAATAGAAAACGAGTCGTCTTGCCATGAAACTTCACGTGAAGGCTTAAGGGACCATTGTATGAATTTACAAGCAATAAAAATGGTACTGGCAGCCAGAAATATGAAGATGTGCCTAAACCCACTTACCGCCCTATCGATCCACGGCTTGCGCATCCCGTCTCTCTGGCTGACGTAGTGCCAGCCCGCCCGCCCGCTCGTTTCGTCGGTTGGCTTAGGCAAACGGAGTTCATTCCTAGTCTAAGATCGAACCGGACCGAGGGTTGTGGTAGCGGAGGGGGACCCGGTGATCCCCGGCTTGCGCGTCCCGCCCCTCTGATCGGCTGAGCGCCCGCACGCTCGTTTCATGGGCTGACTTAGGCATACAGAGTTCATTCCTAGTCTAAGCATACAAAGTTCTTCCCCAATCTAAGATCGGACCAAACTGAGGTTTGCGGCAGCACATGCTGGGCTGGGCATGTGTGGGTGCCACATTTTTTTTTGTCGGGGCACCATCACTGGAGCATCGTCGGAGAACCTGACCGGAGGCATTGGGGTTCCGGCGATCGGGGGGGCCGGGGGGTGTGCGCACATGATGTGCGATGGGTGCTGGTACTTGGCCCCTATATTGGCCCCCTATCCATCATCAAACCTTGAGAACTCACACCCTCTTAAGGAGCATTTGAGATTTTACAGGTTTGCTACCAATTGCCATTAAAGTGTCTGAAATGGAGACACTTTTTTCAAATGGTCACAAAATCTTGTACACTTCAAGTTTTCAGGTCAATTTTTTTGTGCATGCCAACAAATATACAAGGATCACGTCTACCAAGTTTGGGGCCAAAAGTCCTTTCGAAAAAATTTTAAAAAATCTCGAATCGTATAAAGTTTCAAAAATCATGAAAAATAGAAAACGAGTCGTCTTGCCATGAAACTTCACGTGAAGGCTTAAGGGACCATTGTATGAATTTACAAGCCATAAAAATGGCATTGGCATGCAGAAATATGAAGATGTGCCTAAACCATCCTACCACCCTATCGATCCACGGCTTGCGCATCTCGTCTCTCTGGCCGGCGTAGTGCCCGCCCGCCCACCCTCCTGCTCGTTTCATCAGTTAGCTTAGGCAGATGGAGTTCATTCCCAGTCTAAGATCAGACTGGACCACAGGTTGCGGCAGCAGGATCAGTACCACACAGAGGGGGACCCGGTCGATCCCCGGCTTGCGCATCCCGCCCCTCTGGCCGGTTGAGCACCTGTACGCTCGTTTCGTGGGTTGACTTAGGCATACGAAGTTCATTCCTAGTCTAAGCATACGAAGTTCATTCTCAATCTAAGATCAGACCGGACCGAGGGTTGCGGCAGCACATGCTGGGCTCGAGCATGTGATGGTGCCACATTTTTCTTCATCGGGGCACCATCGTCGAAGCATCGTCGGAGAACCTGACCGACGGCATTGGGGTTCCGACGATCGGGAGGGCCTTAAGGGGTGTGCGCACATGATGTATGATGGATGCTGGCACTTAGCCCTTATATTGGCCCCTTATCCCTCATCAAAGCTCAAGAACTCAGACCCCCTGAAAGAGCATTTGGGATTTTACATGTTTGCTGCCAGTAGCCATTAAAGTTACTGAAATGGGAACACTTTTTTCAAATGGTCACAAAATCTTGTACATTTCGAGTTTTTAGCTGAATTTTTTTGTGCATGCCAACAAAAATACAAGGATCACGTCTACTAAGTTTGGGGCCAAAAATCCTTTCGAAAAAATTTTAAAAAATCCCGAACAAAAAAAGTTTTGAAAATCATGAAAAATAGAAAACGAGTCGTGTTGCCATGAAACTTCACGTGAAGGCTTAAGGGACCATTGTATGAATTTACAAGCCATAAAAATGGCATTGGCATGTAGAAATATGAAGATCTGCCTAAACCAACCCACCACTCTATCGATCCACAGCTTGTGCATCCTGTCTCTCTGGCCGGCGTAGTGCCCGCCTGCCCGCCCGCTCGTTTCGGCGGTTGGCTTAGGCATATGGAGTTCATTCCCAGCCTAAGATCAGATCAGATCGAGGGTTGCGACAGCAGGATTGGCAGCACACAGAGGGGGACCCAACGATCCCCGGCTTGTGCTTCCCACCCCTCTGGATGGTTGAGCGCCCGCACGCTCGTTTCGTGGGCTGACTTAGGCATACGGAGTTCATTCCTAGTCTAAGCATACGGAGTTCTTTTCCAGTCTAAGATCAGACCAGACCGAGGGTTGCGGTAGCACATGCAGGGCTCAGGCATGTGCTAGTGCCCACATTTTTCTTCGTCGGGGCACCATCACCGGAGCATCGTCGTAGAACCTGATCGGAGGCATTGGGGTTCCGACGATCGGGGGGGCCGGGGGGGTGTGCGCACATGATGTGCGGTGGGTGCTGGTACTTGGCCCTTATATTGGCCCCCTATCCCTCATCAAACCTCGAGAACTCACACCCTCTTAAAGAGCATTTGAGATTTTACAGGTTTGCTACCAATTGCCATTAAAGTGTCTGAAATGGGGACACTTTTTTCAAATGGTCACAAAATCTTGTACACTTCGAGTTTTCAGCTGAATATTTTTGTGCATGCCAACAAAAATAGAAGGATCATGTCTACCAAGTATGGGGCCAAAACTCCTTCCGAAAAAATTTAAAAAAATCCTGAATCGTAAAAAGTTTCAAAAATCGTGAAAAATAGAGAACGAGTCATCTTGCCATGAAACTTCACATGAAGGATTAAGGGACCATTGTATGAATTTACAAGCCATAAAAATGGCATTGGCATGCAGAAATATGAAGATGTGTCTAAACCCACCTACCAGCCTATCGATACACGGCTTGCGCATCCCGTCTCTCTGCTAAATGTAATGCTTGCCCGCCCGCCCGCCTGTTCATTTCATCGGTTGGCTTAGGCATACGGAGTTCATTCCCAGTCTAAGATCAGACCAGACTGAGGGTTGCAGTAGTAGGATTGGTAGCACGCAGAGGGGGACCCGGCCGATCCCTGGCTTGCGCATCCTACCCCTCTGGCCGACTGAGCGCCCGCACGCTCGTTTCGTGGGTTGACTTAGGCATACGGAGTTCATTCCCAGTCTAATATCAGACCGGACTAAGGGTTACGGTAGCACATGCTGGTCTCGGGCATGTGCTGGTGTCACATTTTTCTTCGTCGGGGCACCATCGTCGGAGCATCGTCAGAGAACCTGACCGACGGCATTAGGGTTTCGACGTTCAGGGGGGCCGGGGGGTGTGTGCACATGATGTGCGATGGGTACTGGTACTTGGCCCTTATATTGGGCCCCTATCCCCCATCAAACCTCGAGAACTCACACCCCCTCAAAGAGCATTTGAGATTTTACAGGTTTGCTACGAATAGCCATTAAAGTGTCTGAAATGAGGACACCTTTTTCAAATGATCACAAAATCTTGTACACTTTGAGTTTTTAGCTGAATTTTTTTGTGCATGCCAAAAAAAATACAAGGATCACGTCTATGAAGTTTGGGGCCACAACTCCTTCCGAAAAAATTTTAAAAAATCTCGAACCGTAAAAAGTTTTAAAAATTATGAAAAATAGAAATCGAGTCGTCTTGCCATGAAACTTCACCTGAAGGCTTAAGGGACCATTGTATGAATTTACAAGCCATAAAAATGGAATTGGCATGCAGAAATAGGAAGATGTGCCTAAATCCACCTACCACCCTATCGATTCATGACTTGCGCATCCCGTCTCTCTAGCCGGTGTAGTGCCCACCCGCTCGCTCATTTCGTCGGTTGGCTTAGGCATACAAAGTTCATTCCCATTCTAAGATCAGACCGAATCAAGGGTTGCGGCAGCAGGATTGGCAGCATGTAGAGGGGGACCCGATCGATCCCCGGCTTGCACATCCCGCCCCTCTGGCCGGTTGAGCGCCCGTACGTTCGTTTCGTGGGTTGACTTAGGCATATGGAGTTCATTCCCAGTCTAAGCGCATGGAGTTCATTCTCAGTCTAAGATCGGACCAGACCAAGGGTTGCGGCACCACATGTTGGGCTCGGGCATGTGCTGGTGCCACATTTTTCTTCGTCGAGGCACCATCACCGGAGCATCGTCGAAGAACCTGACCGACGGTGTTGAGGTTCCGACGATCGGGGGGGCCGGGGGGTGTGCGTACATGATGTGCAATGGGTGCTGGTACTTGGCCCTTACATTGGCTCCCTATCCCTCATCAAACCTCGAGAACTCACTCCCCCTTAAAGAGCATTTGAGATTTTACAGGTTTGCTGGCAGTAGCCATTAAAGTGTCTAAAATGGAGACACTTTTTTCAAATGGTCACAAAATCTTGCACACTTCGAGTTTTTAGCTAACTTTTTTTGTGCGTGCCAAAAAAAAAATACAAGGATCACGTCTACCAAGTTTGGGGCCAAAAATCCTTTCGAAAAAATTTTAAAAAATCTCGAACCGCAAAAAGTTTTGAAAATCGTGAAAAATAGAAAACGAGTCGTCTTGCCATGAAACTTCACGTGAAGGCTTAAGGAACCATTGTATGAATTTACAAGCCATAAAAATGGCATTGGCATGGAGAAATATGAAGATGTGCCTAAACCCACCTACCACCCTACTGAGCCACGGCTTGCGCATCCTGTCTCTCGGCCGACGGGCGGGCGGGCTCGTTTCGTCGGATGGCTTAGGCATATGGAGTTCATTCCCAGTCTAAGATCAGACCGGACTGAGGGTTGTAGCAGCAGGATCGACAGCACGCAGAGGGGGACCCGACCAATCCCCACTTTGCGCATCCCGCCGCTCTGGCCGGCTGAGCCCCTGTACGCTCGTTTCGTGGGTTGACTTAGGCATACGGAGTTCATTCCCAGTCTAAGCATACGGAGTTCAATCCCAGTCTAAGATCGGATCAGACCGCGGGTTACGACAGCACATGCTGGGCTCAGGCATGTGCTGGTGCCGCATTTTTCTTCGCCGGGGCACCATTGCCGGAGCATCGTCGGAGAACCTGACTGATGGCATTGGGGTTCCGACGATAGAGGGGCCAAGGGGTGTGCGCACATGATGTGCGATGGGTGCTGGTACTTGGCCCTTATATTGCCCCCTATCCCACATCTAACCTTGACTCACACCCCTTTAAAGAGCATTTGAGATTTTACAGGTTTGCTGCCAGTAGCCATTAAAGTGTCTGAAATGGGGACACTTTTTTCAAATGGTCAGAAAATCTTGTACACTTCGAGTTTTTAGCTGAATTTTTTTGTGCTTGCCAACAAAAATACAAGGATCACGTCTACCAAGTTTGGGGCCAAAACTCCTTCCGAAAAAATTTTAAAAAATCTCGAACCACAAAATGTTTTGAAAATCGTGAAAAATAAAAAACGAGTCGTCTTGCCATGAAACTTCACGTGAAGGCTTAAGGGACCATTGTATGAATTTACAAGCCATAAAAATGCCATTGGCATGCAGAAATATGAAGATGTGCCTAAACCCACCTACCACCCTATCGATCCACGGCTTGCGCATCCTGTCTCTCTGGCCGGCGTAGTACCCGCCCGCCCACCCACTCGTTTCGTTGGTTGGCTTAGGAATACGTAGTTCATTCCCAGTCTAAGATCAGATCAGACCAATGGTTGCAACAACAGGATGAACAGCATGTAGAGGGCAACCCGATCAATCCCCGGCTTGCGCATCCCGCCCCTCTGCCCGTCTGAGCACCTGCACGCTCGTTTTGTGGGTTGACTTAGGCATACGGAGTTCATTCCCAGTCTAAGCATACGGAGTTCATTCCTGGTCTAAGATCAGATCGGACCGAGGGTTACGGCACCACATGCTGGGCTTGGGGATGTGTTGGTGCCATATTTTTCTTCGTCGGGGCACCATCATCGGAGCATCGTCGGACAACTTGATCGGCGGCATTGGGGTTCCGACGATCGGGAGGGCCGGGGGGGTGTGCAGACTCGATATGCTTGGCTCTTATGTTGGCTCCCTATCCCTAATCAAACCTCTAGAACTCACACCCCTTTAAAGAGCATTTGAGATTTTACAGGTTTGCTGCCAGTAGCCATTAAAGTGTCTGAAATGGGGACACTTTTTTCAAATGGTCACAAAATCTTGTACACTTTGAGTTTTGAGCTGAATTTTTTTTCGCATGCCTACAAAAATACAAGGATCACGTCTACCAAGTTTGGGACCAAAACTCCTTCCGAAAAAATTTTCAAAAATCCCAAGCCATAAAAGGTTTCAAAAATCGTGAAAAATAGAAAACGAGTCATCTTGCCATGAAACTTCACGTGAAGGCTTAAGAGACCATTGTATGAATTTAGAAGCCATACAAATGGCATTGGCATGCAGAAATATGGAGATGTGCCTAAACCACCTACACCCTATCGATCCACGGCTTGCGCATCCCATCTCTCTGGCCGACGTGGTGCCCGCCTGCCCGCTCGCCTGCTCGTTTCGTCGGTTGGCTTAGGCATACAGAGTTCATTTCCAGTCTAAGCATACGGAGTTCATTCCCAGTCTAAGATCAGATCGAACCGAGGGTTACGCCAGCACATGTTGGGCTCGAGCATGTGCTGGTGTCACATTTTTCTTCGCTAGGGCACCATCGTCGGAGAACCTGACCGGCGGCATTAGGGTTCCGACGATCGGAGGGGCCGGGGGGTGTGCGCACATGATGTGCGATGGGTGCTGGAACTGGGCCCTTATATTGGCCCCCTATCCCTCATCAAACCTCGAGAACTCACAACCCCTTAAAGAGCATTTGAGATTTTACAGGTTTGCTGCCAGTAGCCATTAAAGTGTCTGAAATGGGGACACTTTTTTCAAATGGTAACAAAATCTTGTACACTTCGATTTTTTAGCTGAAGTTTTTTCTACATGCCAACAAAAATACAAGGATCACGTCTACCAAGTATGGGGCCAAAAATCCTTCCGAAAAAATTTTAAAAAATCCCAAACTGCAAAAAGTTTCAAAAATCGTGAAAAATAGAAAACGAGTCATCTTTCCATGAAACTTCACGTGAAGGCTTATGGGACCATTGTATGAATTTACAAGCCATAAAAAAGGTATTGGCATGCATAAATATGAAGATGTGCCTAAACCCACCTACCACCCTATCGATCCACGGCTTGCGCATCCCATCTCTCTGGCTGGCGTAGTGCCAGCCTGCCCGACCACTCACTCGTTTCGTCGGTTGGCTTAGGCATATAGAGTTCATTCCCATTCTAAGATTAGACCGGATCGAGTGTTGCGATAGCAGGATCGACAGCACGCAGAGGGGGACCCAGTGGATCCCCGACATGCACATCCTGCCCCTCTGGCCGGCTAAGTGCCCGCACGCTCGTTTCGTGGGTTGACTTAGGCATACGGAGTTCATTCTCAGTCTAAGATCAGTCCAGACCGAGGGTTACGGCAGCACATGCTAGGCTCGAGCACGTGCTGGTTTCGTATTTTTCTTCGTCAGGGCACCATCGTCGGAGAACCTGATCGGCGGCATTTGGGTTCCGATAATCGGGGGGGCCGGGGGGGTGTGCGTACAAGATGTGCGATGGGTTCTGGTACTTGGCCCTTATATTGGCCCCCTATCCCTCATCAAACCTCAAGAACTCACACCCCCTTAAAGGGCATTTGAGATTTTACAAGTTTGCTGCCAGTAGCCATTGAAGTGTTTGAAATGGTGACACTTTTTTCAAATGGTCACAAAATCTTGTACACTTTGAGTTTTTTGCTGAATTTTTTATGCAATTCAACAAAAATACAAGGATCACGTCTACCAAGTTTTGGGCCAACACTCCTTCTGAAGAAATTTTAAAAAATCTCGAACTGTAAAAATTTTTGAAAATTGTGAAAAATAGAAAACGAGTCGTCTTGCCATGAAACTTCACGTGATGGCTTAAGGGACCATTGTATGAATTTACAAGCCATAAAAATGGTATTGGCATGCAGAAATATGAAGATGTGCCTACACCCACATACCACCCTATCGATCCACGGCTTGCGCATCTCGTCTCTCTGGCCGGCGTAGTGCCTGCCTGCCCGCCCGCTCGCTCGTTTCGTCGGTTGGCTTGGGCATACAGAGTTCATTCCGAGTCTAAGATCAGACCGGACTGAGGGTTACGGTAGTAGGATCGATACCACATAGAGGGACACCTGGCCGATCCCTGGCTTCCGCATCCCACCCCTCTGGCCGGTTGATCGCCCGCACGCTCGTTCCGTGGGTTGACTTAGGCATACAGAGTTCATTCCCAGCCCATGATGTGCGATGGATGCTGGTACTTGGCCCTTATATTGTCCCCCTATCCCTCATCAAACCTCGAGAACTCACACCCCCTAAAAGAGCATTTGAGATTTTACAGGTTTGCTGCCAGTAGCCATTAAAGTGTCTGAAATGGGGACACTTTTTTCAAATGGTCACAAAATCTTGTACACTTCGAGTTTTTCGCTGAATTTTTTTGTGCATGCCAACAAAAATACAAGGATCACGTCTACCAAGGTTGGGGCCAAAACACCTTTCGAAAAAATTTTAAAAACTTTTGAACCGAAAAAAGTTTTGAAAGTCGTGAAAAATAGAAAACGAGTCGTCTTGCCATGAAACTTCACATGAACGCTTAAGGGACCATTGTATGAATTTACAAGCCATAAAAATGGCATTGGCATGCAAAAATATGAAGATGTGCCCAAACCCAGCTACCACCCTGTGATCCACGGCTTGCGCAACCCATCTCTTTGGCCGGCGTAGTGCTCGCCCGCCCGCCTGCTCGCTCGTTTCGTCGGTTGGCTTAGGCATACAGAGTGCATTCCCAGTCTAAGATCAGACCGGACTGAGGGTTGTGGCAGCAAGATCGGCAGCATGCAGAGGGGGGCCCGACCCATCCCCGACTTGCGCATCCCGCCTCTCTGGTCAGCTGAGCGCCCGCATGCTCGTTTCGTGGGTTGACTTAGGCATACAAAGTTCATTCCCAGTCTAAGCATACGGAGTTCATTCCCAGGCTAAGATCGGACCAAACCGAGGGTTGCGACAGCACATGCTGGGCTCGGGCATGTGCTGGTGCCGCATTTTTCTTCGTCGGTGCACCATCGTCGGAGCATCATTGAAGAACCTGACCAACGACATTAGTGTTCCGGTGATCGGGGGGCCGGCGGGGTATGCGCACATGATGGGTGATGGGTGCTGGTACTTGGCCCTTATATTGGCCCCCTATCCCTCATCAAACCTCGAGAACTGACAACCCCTTAAAGAGCATTTGAGATTTTACAGGTTTGCTGCCAGTAGCTAATAAAGTGTCTGAAATGGGGACACTTTTTTCAAATGGTCACAAAATCTTGTTCACTTCGAGTTTTTAGCTGAATTTTTTTGTGCATGCCAAAAAAAATACAAGGATCACGTCCACCAAGTTTGGGGCCAAAACTACTTTCGAAAAAATTTTAAAAAATCCCAAACCGTAAAAAGTTGTGAAAATCATGAAAAATAAAAAACGAGTCGTCTTGCCATGAAGCTTCACGTGAAGGCGTAAGGGACCATAATATGATTTTACAAGCCATAAAAATGGCATTGGCATGCAGAAATATGAAGATGTGCCTAAACACACCTACCACCCTATCGATCCACGGCTTGCGCATCCCGTCTCCCTGGCCGGCGTAGTGCCCGCCCACTCATTTCGTCGGTTGACTTGTGCATACGGAGTTCATTCCCAGTCTAAGATCAGACCGGACTGAGGGTTACAGCAATAGGATCGGCAGGGTCGATCCCCGGCTTGCACATCCTACCCTTCTAGCCGGCTGAGCGCCCGTATGCTCGTTTCATGGGTTGACTTAGGCATACGGAGTTCATTCCCAGTCTAAGCATACAGAGTTCATTCCCAGTCTAAGATCGGACCGGACCAAGGGTTGTGGTAGCACATGCTAAGCTCGGGCACGTGCTAGTGTCGCATTTTTCTTCGTCGGGGCACATTCGCTGCAACATCACCGGAGAACCTGACTGGCGGCATTGGGGTTCCGACGATCGGGCGGGCCGAGGGGGTGTGCGCACAAGATGGGCGATGGGTGCTAGTACTTGGCCCTTATATTGGCCCCCTATCCCTCATCAAACCTCAAGAACTCGCAACCCCTTAAAGAGCATTTGAGATTTTACAGGTTTGCTGCCAGTAGCCATTAAAGTGTCTAAAATGGGGACACTTTTTTCAAATGTTCACAAAATCTTGTACACGTCGAGTTTTTAGCTGAATTTTTTTGTGCATGCCAACAAAAATACAAGGATCATGTCTACCAAGTTTGGGGCCAAAACTCCTTCTGAAAAAATTTTAAAAAATCCCAAACCGTAAAAAGTTGTGAAAATCATGAAAAATAGAAAAAAATAGTGCCCGCCCATTCGTTTCGTAGGGTGGCTTAGGCATACAAAGTTCAGTCCCAGTTTAAGATCAGACCGGACCGAGGATTGTGGCAACAAGATCGGTAGCACGTGGAAGGGGACCCGACCGATCCCCAGCTTGTGCATCCCGCCCCTCTGGCGAGCTGAGCGCCCGCACGCTCGTTTCGTGGGTTGACTTAGGCATACGGAGTTCATTCCGAATCTAAGCATACGGAGTTCATTCCCAATCTAAGATCAGATTGGATCGAGGGTTGCGGCAGCACATGCTGGGCTCGGGCAGGTGCTGGTGCTGTATTTTTCTTCGTCGGGGCACCATCACCGGAGAACCTGACCGGTAGCATTGGGGTTCCGGCGATCGGGGGGACCGGGTGGGGTGTGCCCACATGATGTGCGATGGTTGCTGGTACTTGGCCCTTATATTGGCCCCCTATCCCTCATCCAACCTCGAGAACTCACACCCCCTTAAAGAGCAATTGAGATTTATAGGTTTGCTGCCAGTAGCCATTAAAGTGTCTGAAATGGGGACACTTTTTTCAAATTGTCACAACATCTCGCACACTTCGAGTTTTTAGCTGAATGTTTTTGTGCATGCCAAAAAAAATAAAAGGATCACGTCTACCAAGTTTCGGGCCAAAACTCCTTCCGAAAAAATTTTGAAAAATCCCGAACCGTAAAAATTTTGGAAAAATGTGAAAAATAGAAAACGAGTCGTCTTGCCATGAAACTTCACGTGAAGGCTTAAGGGACCATTGTATGAATTTACAAGCTGTAAAAATGGCATTGGCATGCAAAAATATGAAGATGTGCCTAAACCCACCTACCATCCTATCGATCCACGGCTTGCGCATCCCGTCTCTCTGGCCGGTGTAGTGCCCGTCCGCCCGCCCACCCGCTCATTTCGTTAGTTGGCTTAGGCATACAGGGTTCATTCCCAATCTAAGATCAAACCAGATCGAGGGTTGCGGCAGCAGGATAGACAGCACGTAGAGGGGGACCCGATCGATCCCCGTCTTGAGTATCCCGCCCCTCTGGCCGACTGAGCGCCCGCACGCTCGTTTCGTGGCTTGACTTAGGCATACGGAGTTCATTCCTAGTCTAAGATCGGATCAGACCGAGGGTTACGGTAGCACATGCTGGGCTCGGGCATGTGCTGGTGCCGAATTTTTCTTCGTCGGGGCACCATCACCGGAGCATCGCCGGATACCTGCACGCTCGTTTCGTCGGTTCGCTTAGGCATACGGAGTTCATTCTCAGTCTAAGATCGAACCGGACTGAGGGTTGCGGTAGCAAGATCGGCAGCACGCAGAGGGGGACCCGATCAATCCCCGGCGTGCGCATCCCGCCCCTATGGCCGGTTGAGCGCCCGCACCCTAGTTTTGTGGGTTGACTTAGGCATACGGAGTTCATTCCCAGTCTAAGCATACGGAGAGCATTCCCAGTCTAAGATAGGACCAGACTGACTGTTGCGGCAGCACATACTGGGCTCGGCCATGTGCTGGTGCTGCATTTCTCTTTGCTGGGGTACCATCGTCGGAGCATCGCCGGAGAACCCGACTGACGGCATTGGGGTTCTGACGATCGGGGGGGCCGAGGGGGTGTGCGCACATGATGTATGATGGATGCTGGTACTTGGCCTTTATATTGGCCCGCTATCCCTCATCAAACCTCGAGAACTCACAACCCCTTAAAGTGCATTTGAGATTTTATAGGTTTGTGGCCAGTAGCCATTAAAGTGTTTGAAATGGGGACACTTTTTTCAAATAGTCACAAAATCTTGTAAACTTAGAGTTTTTAGCTGAATTTTTTTGTGCATACCAACAAAAATACAAGGATAATGTCTACGATTTTTGGGGCCAAAACACCTTCTGAAAAAATTTTAAAAAATCCTGAACCACAAAAGGTTTTGAAAATTGTGAAAAATAGAGAACGAGTCGTCTTGCCATGAAACTTCACGTGAAGGCTTAAGGGACCATTGTATGAATTTACAAGCCATAAAAATGGCATTGGCACGTAGAAATATGAAGATGTGCCTAAACCCACCTACCACCCTATCGATCCATGGCTTGCGCATCCCGTCACTCTGGTCGGCGTAGTGCCTGCCCCCCCGCCCGCCCGCATGCTCATTTCATCGGTTAGCTTATGCATATGAAGTTCATTCCAAGTCTAAGATCAGACCGGACCGAGGTTTAGGGCAGCAGGATCGGCAGCACGTAGAGGGGGACCCGATCAATCCTCGGCTTACGCATCCTGCCCCTCTGACTGGCTGAGCGCCCGCACACTCGTTTCGTGGGTTGACTGAGGCATACGGAGTTCATTCCCAGTCTAAGCATACGAAGTTCATTCCCAGTCTAAGATAGGACCGAACTAAGGGTTGCAGTAGCACATGCTAGGCTCGGCCATGTGCTGGTGCTGCATTTTTCTTCGTCGGGGTACCATCGTCAGAGCATCGCCGGAGAACCCGACCGGCGGCATTGGGGTTCCAACGATCGGGAGGGCCGGAGGGGTGTGCGCACATGATGTACGATGGGTGCTGGTACTTGGCCTTATATTGGCCCCCTATCCCTCATCAAACCTTGAGAACTCACACCCCTTAAAGCGCATTTGAGATTTTATAGGTTTGCTGCCAGTAGCCATTAAAGTGTCTGAAATGGGGACACTCTTTTCAAATGGTCACAAAATCTTGTAAACTTAGAGTTTTTAGTTGTGCATGCCAAAAAGAATACAAGGATCACGTCTACCATGTTTGGGGCCAAAACACCTTCTGAAAAAATTTTAAAAAATCCTAAACTGCAAAAAGTTTTGAAAATTGTGAAAAATAGAGAACGAGTCGTGTTGCCATGAAACTTCACGTGAAGGCTTAAGGGACCATTGTATGAATTTACAAGCCATAAAAATGGCATTGGCACGTAGAAATATGAAGATGTGCCTAAACCCACCTACCACCCTATCGATCCATGGCTTGCGCATCCCGTTTCTCTGGCCGGCGTAGTGCCTGCCCACCCACCCGCCCGCCCGCATGCTCGTTTCGTCGGTTGGCTTAGGCATATGAAGTTCATTCCAAGTCTAAGATCAGACCGGACCGAGGGTTGCGGTAGCAGGATTGGCAGCACGTAGAGGGGGACCCGATCGATGCTCGGCTTACGCATCCCGCCCCCCTGGCCGGCTGAGCGCCCGCACGCTCGTTTCGTGGGTTGACTGAGGCATACGGAGTTCATTCCCAGTCTAAGCATACGGAGTTCATTCCTAGTCTAACATAGGACTGGACCAAGGGTTGCGGCAGCACATGCTGGGCTCGGCCATGTGCTGGTGCTGCATTTTTCTTCATCGGGGTACCATCGCCGGAGCATCGCTGGAGAACCCGACCGACGGCATTAGGGTTCCGATGATCGGGGGGGCCGGGGGGGGTGTGCGCACATGATGTACGATTGGTGCTGGTACTTGGCCTTTATATTGGCCCCCTATCCCTCATCAAACCTTGAGAACTCACACCCCCTTAAAGCGCATTTGAGATTTTATAGGTTTGCTGCCAGTAGCCATTAAAGTGTCTAAAATGGGGACACTTTTTTCAAATGGTCACAAAATCTTGTAAACTTAGAGCTTTTAGTTGAATTTGTTTGTGCATGCCAAAAAGAATACAAGGATCACGTCTAGCATGTTTGGGACCAAAACACCTTCTGAAAAAATTTTAAAAAATCTTGAATCGCAAAAAGTTTTGAAAATTGTGAAAAATAGAGAACGAGTCGTCTTGCCATGAAACTTTACGTGAAGGCTTAAGGGACCATTGTATGAATTTACAAGCCATAAAAATGGCATTGGCACGTACAAATATGACGATGTGCCTAAACCCACCTACCACCCTATCGATCCATGGCATGCGCATCCCGTCTCTCTGGCCAGCGTAGTGCCTGCCCGCCCGCCCGCCCGCATGCTCGTTTCGTCGGTTGGCTTAGGCATTTGAAGTTCATTCCAAGTCTAAGATCAGACCGGGCCGAGGGCTACGGCAGCAGGATCGGCAGCACATGCTGGACTCGGCCATGTGCTGGTGCTGCATTTTTCTTCGCCAGGGTACCATCACCGGAGCATCGTTGGAGAACCCGACCGGTGGCATTGCGGTTCTGACAATCGGGGGGGCCGGGGGTGGTGTGCGCACATGATGTACGATGGGTGCTGGTACTTTGCCTTTATATTGGCCCCTTATCCCTCATCAAACCTCGAGAACTCACACCCCTTAAAGCGCATTTGAGATTTTATAGGTTTGCTACCAGTAGCCATTAAAGTGTCTGAAATGGGGACACTTTTTTCAAATGGTCACAAAATCTTGTAAACTTAGAGTTTTTAGCTGAATTTTTTTGAGCGTGCCAAAAAAAATACAAGGATCACGTCTACCATGTTTGGGGCTAAAACACAATCCGAAAAAAGTTTTAAAAATTGTGAAAAATAGAGAACGAGTCATCTTGCCATGAAACTTTAAGTGAAGGCTTAAGGGACCATTGTATGAATTTACAAGCCATAAAAATGGCGTTGGCACGTACAAATATGAAGATGTTCCTAAACCCACCTACCACCCTATCGATCCATGGCTTGCGCATCCCGTCTCTCTGGCCGGCATAGTGCCTGCCCGTCCGCCCGTCCGCCCGCATGCTCGTTTCGTCGGTTGGCTTAGGCATATGAAGTTCATTCCAAGTCTAAGATCAGACCGGACCGAGGGTTGTGGCAGCAGGATCGGCAGTAGGTAGAGGGGGACCCGATCGATCCTTGGCTTACGCATCCCGCCCCTCTGGCCGGCTGAGCGCTCGTACGCTCATTTCGTGGGTTGACTTAGGCATAGAGAGTTCATTCCTAGTCTAAGCATACGGAGTTCATTCCCAGTCTAAGATAGGATCAGACCGAGGGTTGCGGTAGCACATGCTGGGCTCGACCATGTGCTGGTGCTACATTTTTCTTCGTCGGGGTACCATCGCCGGAGCATCGTCGGAGAACCCGACCGACGGCATTGGGGTTCCAATGATCGGGGGGGCCGAGGGGGTGTGCGCACATGATGTACGATGGGTGCTGGTACTTGGCCTTTATATTGGCACCCTATCCCTCATCAAACCTCGAGAACTCACACCCCTTAAAGCGCATTTGAGATTTTATAGGTTTGCGGCCAGTAGCCATTAAAGTGTTTGAAATGGGGACACTTTTTTCAAATGGTCACAAAATCTTGTAAACTTAGAGTTTTTAGCTAAATTTTTTTGTGCATGCCAAAAAAAATACAAGGATCACGTCTATCATGTTTGGGGCCAAAACACCTTTCGAAAAAATTTTAAAAAATCCTGAACCGTAAAAAGTTTTAAAAATTGTGAAAAAGAGAGAACGAGTCGTCTCGCCATGAAACTTCATGTGAAGGCTTAAGGGACCATTGTATGAATTTACAAACCATAAAAATGGCATTGGCACGTAGAAATATGAAGATGTGCCTAAACCCACCTACCACCCTATTGATCCATGGCTTGCGCATCCCGTCTCTCTGGCCAGCGTAGTGCCCGCCCGCCTGCCCGCATGCTCGTTTCGTCGGTTGGCTTAGGCATATGAAGTTCATTCCAAGTCTAAGATCAGACCGGATCGAGGGTTACGGCAGCAGGATCGGCAGCACGTAGAGGGGGACCCGATCGATCCTCAGCTTGCGTATCCCACCCCTCTGGCCGACTGAGTGCCCGCACGCTCGTTTCGTGGGTTGACTTAGGCATATGGAGTTCATTCGCAGTCTAAGCATACGGAGTTCGTTCCCAGTCTAAGATAGCACCGGACCGAGGGTTGTGGCAGCACATGCTGGGCTCGGCCATGTGCTGGTGCTGCATTTTTCTTCGCCAGGGTACCATCACCGAAGCATCGTCGGAGAACCCGACCGGTGGCATTGGGTTCCGACGATCGGGGGGGCCAGGGGTGGTGTGCGCACATGATGTACGATGGGTGCTGGTACTTGGCCTTTATATTGGCCCCCTATCCCTCATCAAACCTCGAGAACTCACACCCCTTAAAGCGCATTTGAGATTTTATAGGTTTGCTGCCAGTAGCCATTAAAGTGTCTGAAATGGGGACGCTTTTTTCAAATGGTCACAAAATCTTGTAAACTTAGAGTTTTTAGCTAAATTTTTTTGTGCATGCCAAAAAAAATACAAGGATCATGTCTATCATGCTTGGGGCCAAAACACCTTCCGAAAATATTTTAAAAAATCCTGAACCGTAAAAAGTTTTGAAAATTGTGAAAAATAGAGAACGAGTCGTCTTGCCATGAAACTTCATGTGAAGGCTTAAGGGACTATTGTATGAATTTACAAGCCATAAAAATGGCATTGCCACGTAGAAATATGAAGATGTCCCTAAACCCACCTACCACCCTATCGATCCATGGCTTGCGCATCCCGTCTCTCTGGCTGACGTCGTGCCCGCCCGCCCGTCCGCCCGCATGCTCGCTTCGTTGGTTGGCTTAGGCATACGAAGTTCATTCCTAGTCTAAGATCAGACCGGATCGAGGGTTGTGGCAGCAGGAACGGTAGCATGTAGAGGGGGACCCGATCGATCCTCGGCTTGCTCATCCCGCCCCTCTGGCCTGCTGAGCGCCCGCACGCTCATTTCGTGGGTTGACTGAGGCATACGGAGTTCATTCCCAGTCTAAGCATACGGAGTTCATTCCCAGTCTAAGATAGGATCGGTCCAAGGTTTGCGACAGCACATGCTGGGCTCGGCCATGTGCTGGTGCTGCATTTTTCTTCGTCGAGGTACCATCACTGGAGCATCACCGGAGAACCTGACCGGCGGCATCGGGGTTCCGACGATCGTAAGGGTTAGGGGGGTGTGCGCACATGATGTACGATGGGTGCTGGTACTTGGCCTTTATTTTGGCCCCCTATCCCTCATCAAACCTTGAGAACTCACACCCCCTTAAAGCGCATTTGAGATTTTATAGGTTTGCTGCCAGTAGCCATTAAAGTGTCTAAAATGGGAACATTTTTTTTCAAATGGTCACAAAATCTTGTAAACTTAGAGTTTTTAGCTGAATTTTTTTGTGCATCCAAAAAAAATACAGGGATCACGTCTACCATGTTTGGGGCCAAAACACCTTCCAAAAAAATTTTAAAAAATCCTGAACCGCAAAAAGTTTTGAAAATTATGAAAAATAGAGAACGAGTCGTCTTGCCATGAAACTTCACGTGAAGGCTTAAGGGACCATTGTATGAATTTGCAAGCCATAAAAATGGCATTAGCACATAGAAATATGAAGATGTGCCTAAACCCACCTGCCACCCTATCGATCCATGGCTTGCGTATCCCGTCTCTATGGCCAGCGTAGTGCCCGCCCGCCCACCCGACCGCATGCTCGTTTCGTTGGTTGGCTTAGGCATATGAAGTTCATTCCAAGTCTAAGATCAGACTGGGTCGAGGGTTGTGGCAGCAGGATTCACAACATGTAGAGGGGGACCCGGTCGATCCTCGGCTTACGCATCCTGCCCCTCTGGCCGGCTAAGCGCCCGCACGCTCGTTTCGTGGGTTGACTTAGGCATATAGAGTTCATTCCCAGTCTAAGATAGGACCGGACCAAGGGTTGCGGTAGCACATGCTGGGCTCGGCCATGTGCTGGTGCTGCATTTTTCTTCATCGGGGTACCATCATCGGAGAACCCGACCGGCAGCATTGGGGTTTTGGTGATCGGGGAGGCCGGGGGGTGTGCGCACATGATGTATGATGGGTGCTGGTACTTGGCCTTTATATTGGCCCGCTATCCCTCATCAAACCTCGAGAACTCACACCCCTTAAAGCGTATTTGAGATTTTATAGGTTTGCTGCCAGTAGCCATTAAAGTGTCTGAAATGGGGACACTTTTTTCAAATGGTCACAAAATCTTGTAAACTTAGAGTTTTTAGTTGAATTGTTTTGTGCATGCCAACAAAAATACAAGGATCACGTCTACCATGTTTGGGGCCAAAACACCTTCCAAAAAAATTAAAAAAAATCTTGAACCGTAAAAAGTTTTGAAAATTGTGAAAAATAGAGAACGAGTCATCTTCCTATGAAACTTCACGTGAAGGCTTAAGGGACCATTGTATGAATTTACAAGCCATAAAAATGGCATTGGCACGTAGAAATATGAAGATGTTCCTAAACCCACCTACCACCCTATCGATCCATGGCTTGCGCATCCCGTCTCTCTGGCCGGCATAGTGCCCGCCCGCCCGCTCGCCCGTTCGTTTCGTCGGTTGGCTTAGGCATACGGAGTTCATTCCTAGTCTAAGATCTGATTGGATCAAGGGTCATGCCAACAGGATCGACAGCACGCAGAGGGGGACCCAGCCGATCCCCGGCTTGCGCATCCCGCCCCTCTGGCCGACTGAGCGCCCGTACGCCTGTTTCGTGGGTTGGCTTAGGCATACGGAGTTCATTCCCAGTCTAAGATCGAATCGAATCGAGGGTTGCGGCAGCACATGCTGGGCTCAGGCATATGCTGGTGCCGTATTTTTCTTCACCAGGACACCATCGTCGGAGCATCGTCGGAGAACCTGACCAGCCGTATTGGGGTTCTGGCGATCGAGGGGGCCAGGGGGGTGTGTGCACATCATGTGCGATGGCTACTGGTACTTGGCCCTTATATTGGCCCCTATCCCTCATCAAACCTTGAAAACTCACACCCCGTTAATGAGCATTTGAGATTTTACTGGTTTGCTGCCTGTAGCCATTAAAGTGTCTGAAATGGGGACACTTTTTTCAAATGGTCACAAAATCTTCTACACTTCGAGTTTTTAGCTGAATTTTTTTTTGCATGCCAACAAAAATACAAGGATCATGTCTGCCAAGTTTAGGGCGAAAACTCCTTCCAAAAAAATTTTAAAAAATCCCGTACCCCAAAACGTTTCGAAAATCATAAAAAATAGAAAATGAGTCTAAGATCGGATCGGACTGAGGGTTGTGACAGCAAGATCAACAGCACGCAGAGGGGGACCCGGCCGATCCCCGGCTTTCGCATCTCGCCCCTCTGGCCGGCTGAGCGCCCGCACGCTCATTTCGTGTGTTGACATAGGCATACGGAGTTTATTCCCAGTCTAAGCATACGGAGCTCATTCCCAGTCTAAGATCGAACCAGACCAAGGGTTGTGGTAGCACATGTTGGGCTCGAGCATGTGCTGGTGTCGCATTTCTCTTCGTCAGGGCACCATCACCGGAGCATCGTCGGAGAACCTGATCGACGATATTGGGGTTTCGGCGATAGGGGGTCGGGGGGGTGTGCGCACATGATGTGTGATGGGTGCTGGTATTTGGCTCTTATATTGGCCCCATATCCCTCATCAAACCCTGAGAACTCGCACCCCCTTAAAGAGCATTTGAGATTTTGCAGGTTTGCTGCCAGTAGCCATTAAAGTGTCTGAAATGGGGACACTTCTTTCAAATGGTCACAAAATCTTGTACACCTCGAGTTTTTAGCTGAAGTTTTTTGTGCTTGCCAACAAAAATACAAGGATCACATCTACCAAGTTTGGGGCCAAAACTCCTTCCGAAAAAATTTTAAAAAATCCCGAACCCCAAAAAGTTTCGAAAATCATAAAAAATAGAAAATGAGTCGTCTTGCCATGAAACTTCACATGAAGGCTTAAGGGACCATTGTATGAATTTACAAGCCATAAAAATGGCAGTGGGATGCAAAAATATGAAGATGTGCCAAAACCCACCTACCACCCTATCGATCCACGGCTTGCGCATCCCGCCCCTCTGGCCAGCTGAGCGCCCGCACGCTTGTTTCGTGGGTTGACTTAGGCATACGGAGTTTATTCCTTGTCTAAGCATATGGAGTTCATTCCCAGTCTAAGATCATACCAGACCGAGGGTTGAGCCAGCACATGCTGGGCTTGGGCATGTGCTGGTGCCGCATTTTTCTTCACCGAGGCATCATCACCGGAGCATCGTCGGAGAACCTGACTGGCGGCATTGAGGTTCCGGCGATCGGCGGGCCGGCAGGGGGTGTGCACACATGATGTGCGATGGGTGCTGGTACTTGGCCCTTATATTGGCCCCCTATCCCTCATCAAACCTCGAGAACTCACACCCCCTTAAAGAGCATTTGAGAATTTATAGGTTTGCTGCCAGTAGCCATTAAAGTGTATGAAATGGGGACACTTTTTTCAAATGGTCACAAAATCTTGTACACTTCGAGTTTTTAGCTGAATTTTTTTGTGCATGCCAACAAAAATACAAGGATCACGTCTACCAAGCTTGGGGCCAAAACCTCTTCCGAAAAAATTTTAAAAAATTTCGAACCACAAAAAGTTTCAAAAATCATGAAAAATAGAAAACGAGTCGTCTTGCCATGAAACTTCACGTGAAGGCTTAAGGGACCATTGTATGAATTTACAAGGAATCGAAATGGCATTGGCACGTAAAAATATGAAGATGTGCCTAAACCCACCTACCACCCTATCGATCCACGGCTAGCGCGTCCCGTCTCTCTGGCCGGCGTAGTGCCCGACCGCCCGCTCGTTGACTTAGGCATACGGAGTTCATTCCCAGTCTAAGATCGAACCAAACCGAGGGTTGTGGCAGCACATGCTGGGCTCAGGCAAGTGCTGGTGTGGCATTTTTCTTCGTCGGGGCACCATCGCAGGGGAACTTGACCGGTAGCATTAGGGTTCCGACGATCGGGGGGGTCGGGGGGTATGCGCACATGATGTGCGATGGGTGCTGGTACTTGGCCCGTATATTGGGCCCCTATATATCATCAAACCTCGAGAACTCACACCCCCTTAAAGAGCATTTGAGATTTTACAGGTTTGCTGCCAGTAGCCATTAAAGTGTCTGAAATGGGGACACTTTTTTCAAATGGTCACAAAATCTAGTACACTTTGAGTTTTTAGCTAAATTTTTTTGTGCATGCCAACAAAAATACAAGGATCACGTCTACCATTTTTGGGGCTAAAACTACTTCTGAAAAAAGTTTAAAAAATTTTGAACCGTAAAAAGTTTTAAAAATCGTGAAAAATAGAAAACGAGTCATCTTGCCATGAAACTTCACATGAAGGCTTAAGGGACCATTGTATGAATTTACAAGCCATAAAAATGGCATTGGCATGTAGAAATATGAAGATGTGCCTAAACCCACCTATCACCCTATCGATCCACGGCTTGCGCATCCCATCTCTCTGGCCGGCGTAATGCCCGCCCGGTCGTCCGCTCGTTTCATCAGTTGGCTTAGGCATACAGTGTTCATTCCTAATCTAAGATTGGACCAGACTAAGGGTTGCAGCAGCAGGATCAGCAGCACGCAGAGGGGGACCAGACCGATCCCCGACTTGCACATCCAGCCCCTCTGGCCGGCTGAGCGCCCGCAAGCTCATTTCGTGGGTTGAGTTAGGCATACGGAGTTCATTCCAAGTCTAAGATCGGATTGAACCGAGGGTTGTGGCAGCACATGCTAGGGTCGGGCATTTGCTGGTGCCACATTTTTCTTTGCCAGGGCACCATCATTGGAAAATCGTCGGAGAACCTGACCGGTGGCATTGGGGTTCCAACGATCGGGGGGCCCGGGGGGTGTGCGCACATAATATGTCATGGGTGCTAGTACTTCTCCCTTATATTGGCCCCCTATCCCTCATCAAACCTAGAGAAGTCACACCCACTTAAAGAGCATTTGAGATTTTACAGGTTTGCTGCCAGTAGCCATTAAAGTGTCTGAAATGGGGACACTTTTTTCAAATGGTCACAAAATCTTGTACACTTCGAGTTTTTAGCTGAATGTTTTTGTGCATGCCAACAAAAATACAAGGATCACGTCTACCAAGTTTGGTTCCAAAACTCCTTCCAAAAAATTTTAAAAAATCCCGAACCGTAAAAAGTTTCAAAAATCGTGAAAAACAGAAAACGAGTCGTCTTGCCATGAAACTTCACGTGAAGGGTTAAGGGAGCATTGTATGAATTTACAAGCCATAGAAATGGCATTGGCACATAGAAATATTAAGATGTGCCCCAACCATCCTATCGATCCACGGCTTGCGCATCCCGTCTCTCTGGCCGGCGTGGTGCCCGCCCGCCCGCTCGTTTCGTCCGTTGGCTTAGGCATACGGAGTTCATTCATAGTCGAAGATTGGACCGGATCGAGGGTTGTGGCAGTAGGATTGACAGTACGTAGAGGGGGACCCGACCGATCCCCGGCTTAGGCATCCCGCCCCTCTGGCCGGCTGAGCACACGTACTCTCATTTCGTGGGTTGACTTCAGCATACGGAGTTCATTCTCAGTCTAAGCATACGGAGTTCATTCCCAATCTAAGATTGGATCCGACCGAGGGTTACGACGGTACATGCTGGGCTGGGGCATGTGTTGGCACCGCATTTTTCTTCCTCGGGGCACCATCGCCGGAGCATCACTGGAGAACCTGACCGGCGGCATTGGGGTTCCGACGATCGGGGGGCTGGGGGGCTGTGCGCACATGATGTGCGATGGGTGCTGGTACTTGGCCCTTATATTGGCCCCCTATCCCTCATCAAACCTTGAGAACTCACACTCCCTTAAAGAGCATTTGAGATTTTACAGGTTTGCCGCCAGTAGCCATTAAAGTGTCTGAAATGGGACACTTTTTTCAAATGGTCACAAAATCTTGTACACTTCGAGTTTTTAGCTGACTTGTTTTGTGCATGCCAACAAAAATACAAGGATCACGTCTACCAAGTTTGGTGCCAAAACTCCTTCCGAAAAAATTTTAAAAAATCCCAAACCGTAAAAAGTTTTGAAAATCGTGAAAAATAGAAAATGAGTCGTCTTGCCATGAAACTTCACGTGAAGGGTTAAGGGACCACTGTATGAATTTACAAGCCATAAAAATGGCATTGGCACATAGAAATATGAACTTGTGCCTAAACCTACATACCACACTATCGATCCACAGCTTGCGCATCCCGTCTCTCAGGTCGGCGTGGTGAGCGCCCGCATGCTCGTTTCGTCGATTGGCTTAGCCATATGGAGTTCATTCCCAGTGTAAGATTAGATTGGATCGAGGGTTGTGGCAGCAGGATTGATAGCACGCAGAGGGGGACCCGCCCGATCCCCGGCTTGCGCATCCCGCCCCTATGCCCGATTGAGCGCCCGCACGCTCGTTTCGAGGGTTGACTTAGGCATGCGGAGTTCATTCCTAGTCTAAGATCAGACCAGACCGAGGGTTACAACAGCACATGCTGGGCTCGAGCCTATGCTGGGCTCGAGCCTATGCTGGTGTCGTATTTTTCTTCACCGGGGCACCATCGTCGGAGCATCACCAATGAACCTGACCGACAACATTGGGTTCTGACAGTCGGGGGGGCTGGGGGGTGTGCACACATAATGTGTGATGGGTGCTGGTACTTGGCCTTTATATTGGCCCCTTATCCCTCATCAAACTCAAGAACTCACACCCCCTTAAAGAGCATTTGAGATTTTACAGGTTTGCTGTCAGTAGCCATTAAAGTGTCTGAAATGGGGACACTTTTTTCAAATGGTCACAAAATCTTATACACTTCGAGTTTTTAGCTGAATTTTTTTGTGCCTGGCAAGAAAAATACAAGGATCATGTCTACCAAGTTTGGGGCCAAAACTATTTTCGAAAAAATTTTAAAAAATTACAAATCGTAAAAAGTTTCAAAAATCGTGAAAAATAGAAAATAAGTCATCTCGCCATGAAACTTCACGTGAAGGCTTAAGGGACCATTGTATGAACATACAAGCCATAAAAATGGCATTGGCACATAGAAATATGAAGATGTGCCTAAACCCACCTACCACCTTATCGATCCACGACTTGCGCATCCTGTCTCTCTGGTCGGCGTAGTGCCCGCCCGTCCGCTCGTTTCGTCGATTGGCTTAGGCATACGTAGTTTATTCCCAGTCTATGATCGAATCAGACAGAGGGTTGCAGCAACAGGATCGACAACACACAGAGGGGCACCCGGTCGAACCCCGGCTTGCGCATCCCGCCCCTTTGGCCGCCTCAGCCCCTGCACGCTCGTTTTGTGGGTTGACTTAGGCATACGAAGTTCATTCCCAGTCTAAGCATACGGAGTTCATTCCCAGTCAAAGATCGAATTGGACCGAGGGTTGCAGCAGCACATGTTGGACTTGGGCATGTGCCGGTGCCGCATTTCTCTTCACCAGGGCACCATCGTCGGAGCATCACCGGAGAACCTGATCGGCGGCATTGGGGTTCCGACGATCGGGGGGGCCTGGGGGGTGTGTACATGATGTGCGTTGGGTGCTGGTACTTGGCCCTTATATTGGCACCCTATCCCTCATCAAACCTCAAGAACTAACACCCCCATAAAGAGCATTTGAGATTTTACAAGTTTGCTACCAATAGCCATTAAAGTGTCTAAAATGGGGACACTTTTTTCAAATGGTCACAAAATCTTGTGCACTTCGAGTTTTTAGCTGAATTTTTTTGTGCATGCCAACAAAAATACAAGGATCACGTCTACCAAGTTTGGGGCCAAAACACCTTTCAAAAAAATTTTAAAAAATCCTCAACCGCAAAAAGTTTCAAAAATCATGAAAAATAGAAAACAAGTCGTCTTGCCATGAAACTTCATGTGAAGGCTTAAAGGACCATAGTATGAATTTACAAGCCATAAAAATGGCATTGGCATGAAGAAATATGAAGATGTGCCTAAACCCACCTACCACCCTGTCGATCCACGGCTTACGCATCCCGTCTCTCTGGCCGACGTAGTGCCCGCCCGCTCGCCCACCTGCCCGCTCATTTCGTCGGTTGGCTTAGGCATACGGAGTTTATTCCCAGTCTAAGATTAGACCAGATTGAGGGTTACGGTAGCAGGATCAGCAGCACACAGAGGGGGACCCAGTCGATCCCCGGCTGAGCGCCCGTACGCTCGTTTCGTGGGTTGACTTAGGCATACAGAGTTCATTCCCAGTCTAAGCATACGAAGTTCATTCCCAGTCTAAGATCGGACCGGACCATCCAGCACATGCTAGGCTCGGGCTTCTGCTGGTGCCACATTTTTCTTTGTCGGGGCACCATCGTCGGAGCATCGTCGGAGAACCTAATCGACGGCATTAGGGTTCCGGCAATCGGGGGGCCTGGGGGGTGTGCGCACATGATGTGTGATGGTTGCTGGTACTTGGCCCTTATATTGGCCCCCTATCCCTCATCAAACCTCGAGAAGTCACACCCCCTTAAAGAGCATTTAAGATTTTACAGGTTTGCTGCCAATAGCCATTAAAGTGTCTGAAATGGGGACACTTTTTTCAAATGGCCACAAAATCTTGTACACTTCGAGGTTTTAGCTGAATGTTTTTGTGCATGCCAAAAAAAAATACAAGGATCACGTCTGCCAAGTTTGGGGCCAAAACGTTTTCTGAAAAAATTTTAAAAAATCCCGAACCGTAAAAAGTTTCAAAAGTTGTAAAAAATAGAAAACGAGTCGTCTTGTCATGAAACTTCACGTGAAGGCTTAAGGTACCATTGTATGAATTTACAAGCCATAAAAATGTTTTGGCATGCAAAAATATGAAGATGTGCCTAAACCCACCTACGACCCTACCGATCCACGGCTTTCGCATCCCGTCTTTCTGGCCGGCGTAGTGCCCGCCCGCCCGCCCACTCGTTTCGTCGATCGGCTTAGGCATACGGAGTTCATTCCTAGTCTAAGATCGGACCAGACCAGGGGTTGCAATAGCAAGATCTGCAGCACGCAGAGAGGGACCCGGCCGATCCCTGGCTTGCGCATCCCGCCCCTTTGGCCGACTGAGCGCCCGCACGCTCGTTTCGTGGGTTGACTTAGGCATACGGAGTTCACTCCCAGTCTAAGCATATGGAGTTCATTACCAGTCTAAGATCGAACCAGACCGAGGGTTGTGACAGCACATGCTGGGCTCGGGCATGTGCTGGTGCCGTATTTTTCTTCGTCGTGGCACCATCGCCAGAGCATCGCCGGAGAACCTGACCAACGGCATTGGGGTTTCGGCAATCAGGGGGGTTGGGAGGGGGTGTGCGCACATGATGTACGATGGGTGCTGGTACTTGGCCCTTATATTGGCCCCCTATCCCTCATCAAACCTCGAGAACTCACACCCCCTTAAAGAGCATTTGAGATTTTACAGGTTTGCTGCCAGTAGCCATTAAAGTGTCTGGAATGGTGACACTTTTTTCAAATGGCCACAAAGTCTTGTACACTTCGAGTTTTTAGTTGAATATTTTTGTGCATCCCAACAAAAATACAAGGATCACGTCTACCAAGTTTGGGGCAAAAACTCCTTCTGAAAAAGTTTTAAAAAATCTCGAACTGTAAAAAGTTTTAAAAATCATGAAAAATAGAAAACGAGTCGTCTTGCCATGAAACTTCACGTGATGGCTTAAGGGACCATTGTATAATTTATAAGCCATAAAAATGGCATTGGCACGCAGAAATATGAAGATGTGCCTAAACGCACCTACCAACCTATCGATCCAAGGCTTGCGCATCTCGTCTCTCTGGCTGGCGTAATGCCCACCCGTCCGCCCGCCCGTTCGTTTCATCGATTGGCTTAGGCATACAGAGTTCATTCCCAGTCTAAGATCAGACCAGACCGAGGGTTGCGGCAGTAGGATCGACAGCATGTAGAGGGGGACCGGTCGATCCCCGGCTTGCGTATCCCACCCCTCTGGCCAGCTGAGCGCCTGCACGCTCGTTTCGTGGGTTAACTTAGGTATACGGAGTTCATTCCCAGTCTAACCATACGGAGTTCATTCCCAGTCTAAGATCAGATCGGATCGAGGGTTGCGGTAGCACATGCTGGCCTCGGGCAGGTGCTGGTGTCGTATTTTTGTTCATCGGGGCACCATCGTCGTAGCATCATCGGAGAACCTGATCGACGACATTAGGGTTCCGACGATCGGAGGTCCGGGGGGTGTGCGTACATGATCTGCGATGGGTGCTAGTACTTGGCCCTTATATTGGCCTCTTTTCCCTCATCAAACCTGGAGAACTCACACACCTTTAAAGAGCATTTGAGATTTTACAGGTTTATCGCCAGTAGCAATTAAAGTGTTTGAAATGGGGACACTTTTTTCAAATGGTCACAAAATCTTGTACACTTCGAGTTTTTAGTTGAATGTTTTTGTGCATGCCAACAAAAATACAAGGATCATGCCTACCAAGTTTGGGGCCAAAACTCCTTCCGAAAAAATTTTAAAAATTCTCGAACCGTAAAAAGTTTCAAAAATCATGAAAAATAGAAAACGCATCGTCTTGCCATGAAGCTTCACATGAAGGCTTAAGGGACCATTGTATGAATTTACAAGCCATAAAAATGGCATTGGCACACAGAAATATAAAGATGTGCCTAAACCCACCTACCACCCTATCGATCCACAGCTTGCGAATCCCGTCTCTCTGGCCGGCGTAGTGCCCGCCCGCCCGCTCATTTAATCGGTTGGCTTAGGCATATGGAGTTCATTCCCAGTCTAAGATTGGATTAGACTGAGGGTTGCGGTAGCAGGATCGGTAGCACGCAAAGGGGGACCCGACTGATCCCCGGCTTGCGCATCCCGCCCCTCTGGCCGGTTGAGCGCCCGCACGCTCGTTTCGTGGGTTGACTTAGGCATACGGAGTTCATTCCCAGTCTAAGCATACGGAGTTCATTCCCAGACTAAGATCGAACCGGATCGAGGGTTGTGTCGTAACGTCTAGAGCCGGGGATCTATCGCTAAACATTGACTTAAGGGAGTCACCACCAATCTTTTTTATCTAGGTGCGATTGGCCACCTAAAGAATCTATCCTTTCAGGGAACACCTAAGTTTAAGGGTCCCTAAAAGAATAGGTTCAGGTCTGCTAACCAGAACAAGGTTCGGGAGTTTGATTACGTGTGAGGAAGGTTATAGCACCCTCACAATGCCCATCAAAAGATGGTACCAGCTTAAATTTGTGTTATCCAAAAGCCTTAAAATTTTACCAAGTAATTAATTATTGGAAAATTTTCTCAATTGACTCTAATACTTTTAGCAAAAAATTGAGAAAATTCCCTCACCTCAAGAGTATGCAAGAAAAACTACTATTTCACTTACAGAGGCTCCGTCGTCTGATTAGTTAAAGAAAAACCAAAATAAAAATCAAAATAGAAAGGAAGGAAAGAATGATTGTTTTTCGTGTAGGGAAAATTGATACTTTCAACTTTTCCCAAAAATATTTTTTTTGAAATTTATTTTTAAGGAAAATTGATACTTTCAACTTTTTCTCAAAAATCCTTTTTCTTTTGAAAATTTATTTTTAAGGAAAATTGATACTTTCAACTTTTCCCTAAAAATGTTTTTTGAAAATTTATTTTTAAGAAAAATTGATACTTTTCCCAAAAATGTTTTTTTGAAAATTTATTTTTAAGGAAAATTGATACTTTCAACTTTTCCCCAAAAATATTTTTATTTTTATTTTTATTTAAAGAAAATAGAACAAAATAAAAGTGAAAATAAATAAAGATTAAAAAAATAAAGAAAAGTAAAACAAAAATAAAAATAAGATAAAGGTAAAAAATATTAAATAAATCTAATCTAATAAATAAAATAAAAAAAATTCCAAAAAAAAAAACCTGAAGCGGCTCGGCTATCGGCTCGACTCGGCTCAAGGCAGGGAAACGGCTCGGGGGGAGCGGCTTGGCAGCTTGGCTAAGCTCGGAGGGGGGGCTGGCACGCGCGGGTCAGGAAGTGGGTCGACGCTCGAGTCGGGTCGGGTTTCGGCAAAACGTGCGGATCCTCTGATTAACTTAAAGCCAAAACGACGTCGTTTTAGGGCAGTTCCCTTTGTTTTTCGATAGAGCGCTCCTCCCCCCTCTCTCTCTTTTTCTTTTTTCCTCTCCCTTCTCTCTAAAAGGCTGAAGAACACTAGTGGAATTTTCATCGGATTCTGGAAAATGTCACCGAAATCTGGAAATTTCGTCGGAAGATCATCGATTTTTGGGATTCTTCACCGAAAACTGGGCAGGTCATCGAAAACTTCAAGGTTGGCCAAAATTTTCGCTGAAAAATTCAAATTTCGTCGGAAAATTCACCGAAATCTGAAATTTCCAGAATTTCGCAGAAAAAAAATCAACAAAAAATTTTAAAAAATTTCTGCTAGCTCCCAGAACACTCCTAAACTTTTCTTAGCTTCCTATACGCCTCATTTTCTCTCAAGTCAGTAGCTTTGCTCACTGTTTTCTCTGTCTCCTTGCATCTGTTCCAGGGGTCCTTTATATAGGGATTGATCAGGAGTTTCTGATCAATCCCAATTCCCCTTTGGACGGGAATTCAATCTTTGAATCCAGCCTGGACTCTTCTGATTGAATTTCCACTCACAGTGGGATTCTTCAACTTTCAATCCCAGACCTCCAAAATCAAATAAAAAAAATAATAGATAATTAGAAAAGATAGGAAAAGAAAAAAAATAATCAGATAATAAAAAAGGATCAGATAAAATTAACAGCTAATTTAAAAAATAAAATAAGATAAACCCAAAAATATATTACAAAAAATAATAATAATAATAATAATATAATAATATATAACTATATACATATAAATCTATACTAAATAAAAATAAATAAATATAGATATACAAAAGGAAAAAAAATACAGGATAAAAATTATAATTGGGCCTTACCTATTTGGGCCAGGCCCAATTGATCTGGGCCTGGACCCAATTAGGTTAGGCCCAATTGATCTGGGCCTGGACCCAATTGGGTGTCTACAACTGCCTCTCTTTGCACATTTTTTGTGAAACAGAAATTGCGCAAAGACGTAGACACCCAATCAAGACTCAACTCAACATTGTCATTTTTTGTTTTTTGTATTTTTTTTGTGTTTTTTTTTGTGTTTTTGTGTTTCTTTTTTGTTTTTTTGTGTTTTTGACTAAAGCTCCTCTAAACAGAGGCTCAACGACTTTGAAAAGTAAATTGCTCCTCTAAACAGAGGCACCACGACTTTGAAAAAGTAAATTGCTCCTCTAAACAGAGGCACCACGACTTTTGGAAAGTAAATTGCTCCTCTAAACAAAGGCACCACGACTTTGAAAAAGTAAATTGCTCTTCTAAACAGAGGCACCACGACTTTGAAAAATTAAATTGCTCCTCTAAACAGAGGCACCACAACTTTGAAAAATAAATTGCTCCTTTAAACAGAGGCACCACGACTTTAAAAAATTAAATTGCTCCTCTAAACAGAGGCACCATGACTTTGGAAAAATAAATTGCTCCTCTAAACAGAGGTACCACGACTTTGGAAAAGTAAATTGCTCCTCTATACCTCTAAACAGAGGCGCCACGACTTTGGAAAGTAAATTGCTCCTCTAAACAGAGGCACCACGACTTTGGAAAAGTAAATTGCTCCTCTAAACAGAGGTACCACGACTTTGGAAAGTAAATTGCTCCTCTAAACAGAGGCACCACGACTTTGAAAAATTAAATTGCTCCTTGGCAATCATGTCCAAAGGAGTTGAAAGTTGTGTTTGAAAGAATTTCAGGAGATTATGCCCAAAGGTCTTATAAATCAACCCTGATACCAAAAGACATCCTATCTCAAGGATTAGGAACTTACCTGACAAGTTTCTTCTCAAACTTGTAAAATATTTTTATATCTATCTTCTCCATGTGGGATGTTGGAACACCCTTGCTTCTTGAATTTGTACACTATACTTTCCTGAAAGTAGTGTATGTTATGCAACTGCATATGAATTTCAATGCATGCTATGTAGATGTTGGCCAATTAATTCCTGTTTAATGTATGGTACTCAAGTTTCTCAAGCTTTTCTTGGGCATCAAGCCTTTTGATTCTTCAGAGATCCGATTACACTGCTCTTCTAAGATCAAACCAGTGTAGCTCTTAATTGTTTCTTCCACTCATATTCTTCCTGTAAAAAAAATCTCTTCCCAGATTCAATGTCCTAATTAGGAACTGAACATCTCGATTCTGCCTTTATCACTCTCGATTTATTCAATGTATTGTAAAAATCTTTTTATGTTGTCATTCATTCATCAATCATTATTTCAAACTCAAAAAGTAAGAATGCATTTTCACATTTCTTCCATGGTGGGGTATTGAGAAGAAAAGAATCTGAATGGTTGGAAAACAGTTATCAGGAAAAGGCACAGAGAATGAAATAAAACGTTTCTTATTAGCAAAATGTTGGCAAACTTTGGCCAAGAAAAAATTACAAGGATAGGTATGGGGACGAAGCCTAAAATGATCAATCAGATAATCATGATAACACATCTCAAAGTTTTTTCTGAAAACTCAACCCTCTGATGTATTTAACAACTTGAAACTCTTTCGAATTTACTGGCCTCCATATCAGCGGACTTTTAAATTCGATGTTGTATTCTCCTTATCTAAGCCGCCTTTTCAGGTTTTCAACTTAGACAAACCCCCTATGACTCAAACTGCCCTTTCGGGGTTTTCACCTTGAGTCCTCCTTTTTCATTTTTTCTTTTTTCATTTTTTCATTTTTTTCAATTTTTTTTTATTTTTTCATTTTTTTCAAGCATAGTATTTTTTCACAGCATCAGAGTTTACAGGATGGGATAAATCATTTCCATCCATCTCAGTTAGTATCAGTGCTCCACCCGAAAAAGCCCGTTTCACCACATACGGCCCTTCCTAATTCGGAGTCTATTTTCCTCTACTATCGTGTTGGATTGGGAGAATTCTTTTCAAGACCAACTCTCTTTCTCGAAAACAACGGGGTCGAATCTTCTTATCATGAGCCCTCATCATTCTCCTTTGATATAGCTGACCATGGCACAATGCAGTCAATCTCTTCTCTTTTATGAAATTTAACTGCTCATGACGTTCTCGAATCCATTCAGCTTCTTCCAACTTGACTTCTTTTAAGATTCTCAAAAAGGGGATCTCTACTTCCACTGGTAGTACAACTTTCATCCCATAAACCAAAGAGAATGAGGTTGCCCCAGTAGAGGTGCGAACTGACGTTCGATATGCATGCAATGCAAATGGCAACTTCTCATGCCAATCTTTGTAAGTCTCAGTCATCTTCTCCAAAATCCTCTTTATGTTCTTATTGGCTGCCTCAACTGCCCCATTCATTTTCGAACAGTATGGTGCGGAGTTATGATGCTTGATCTTGTATTGATCACATATTTCTTGCATCATCTTACTATTTAAATTCTTGGCATTGTCTGAAATGATTCTCTTCGGAAGTCTATATCTACAGATGATCTCTTTTTTTATGAACTTGCAAACCACGGAGTGTGTCACATTTGCATACGATGCTGCCTCTACCTATTTTGTGAAGTAATCTATCATCACAAAAATGAATTTGTGCATGTTAGAAGCCTTTGGGGTGATCGGACCAATGACATCCATGCCCCACATTGAAAATGGCCATGGTGGTGCCATAACATGTAAAGTAGATGGTGGAGCATGAATCTTATCAGCATATATCTGGCATTTATGACATTTACGAGCATAATCAATGCAATCATTCTCCATCGTCAACTAGTAATATCTCGCTCTCATGATCTGTCTTGCCATCATATATCCATTAGTATGTGCCCCACATATTCCATCATGCACCTCTTTAATGATTTTCTTCGCTTCGATCTCATTTACGCACCTCAACAACACTTGATCCTTGCTTCTTTTGTACAAGACATCCCCATCCAGGAAAAAGCTCATAGCCAATCTTTGGATGACCCTTTTATGATTTTCTGTTGCTTGAACTGGATACTGCTGATCCTTGACATACTATAAGATGTCATAACACCAGGGCTTTCCATCTTCTTCTCCCTCTACATTAGAACAATAAGCTGGTATATCCTTAATATCTAACTTGATGGGTTGAATATCGATATTATCATTAATTCGAATCATTGCAGCCAGAGTAGCCAATGCATCAGCAATCACATTCTCTTCTCGAGATAAGTGATCAAACTGGACATCTTTAAATTGTTTCGTCAGCTTTAGAATGTACTTATGATATGGAATGAGTTTTGAATCTCTCGTCTCTCATTCTCCTTTCAACTGATATATGACTAGAGCTGAGTCTCCAAATACTTTTAATACCTTCACTCTTCTATCTATAGCAGCTTGCAAGCCCATGACACATGCCTCATATTCAGCGATGTTATTTGTGCAATTGAAATTTAACCTCGCTGTTACAGGGTAGTATCGTTCTTTCGAGGAAATCAGAATTGCCCTAATTCCATGCCCCAAGGCATTAGCAGCTCCATCAAAGTACATTCTCCAATGTTTTTCTACATGCTCCCCTTCCTCCAGTTGAGAAATAGTCATTAAGTCTTCATCAGGGAATTTTAGCTTCATCGGCTCATACTCTTCAGTAGCGCGATCTGCAAGAAATTCTGCTATAGTGCCCCCTTTTATTGCTTTCTAGCTCAAGTATATAATATCATATTCTGATAGCATTACTTGTCATCTAGCAATTCTTCCAGACAAAGAAAGCTTTTCGAAGATATACTTAATGGGATCCAGTTTCGCTATGAGCCACGTAGTATGGTAGAGCATGTACTGTCTGAGTCTTTTGGTAGTCCATGCTAATGCACAACACATTTTTTCCAATGAAGAATACTTGGATTCATACTCCATGAACTTTTTACTCAGATAGTAAATAGCTCTCTCCTTTCGACTAGCCTCGTCTTGCTGCCCCAGCAAACATCCCATCAAATTTTCACATACAGTTAAGTATAAGATTAAAGGTTTCCCTGGAACAGGTGGCACCAATACTGAAGGGTTTGATAAATATTGCTTAATTTTATGAAACGTTTCTTGACATTCTTCATTCCATTTCCCAGGATTATCTTTACGGAGAAGCTTAAAGATGGGATCACATTTGTAGGTAAGCTGAGAGATGAACTGAGAAATGTAGTTCAATCTCCCCAGAAAACCTCGAACTTCTTTTGGTGTGCTAGGAGGTGACAAATTCTAGATGGCCCGTATCTTATAGGGATCAACTTCAATTCCTCTTTCACTGACTATGAAGCCTAGCAACTTCCCTGACTTTACCCCAAAGGTGCACTTGGCTGGGTTTAATTTTAGCTGAAATTTTTTCAACCTCTCAAATAACTTTCTGAGGCTGGTGACATGATCTTCATCCCCACAAGACTTTGCAATCATATCATCTACATACACTTCGATCTCTTTGTGCATCATGTCATGGAAGAATGTTACCATGGCCCTTTGATATGTTGCCCCAGCATTCTTTAACCCAAAAGGCATGACTTTGTAGCAGAAGGTTCCTCACATGGTCATAAAAGTAGTCTTTTCCATATCATCTGCAGCCATCTTTATCTTATTATACCCGGAGAAACCATCCATAAAAGAGAAAATCGAATGCTTAGCCGTGTTATCTACCAATGTATCGATATGAGGCAAAGGAAAGTTATCCTTTGGGCTAGCCTTATTCAAATCCCGATAGTCCACACACATTCGTACTTTTCCATCTTTCTTAGAAACTGGGACTACATTGGCTACCCATTCTGGATACTTAGCCACTTGTACAAAACCTACATCGAATTGTTTTTTCACCTCCTCTTTAATCTTTAGTAGCATTTCGGGCTTCATCCGTCTCAGTTTCTGTTGAACTGGCTTACATTCTGGCTTTAGGGGCAATCTGTGCTCCACTATCTCTGTGCTCAACCCTAGCATATCCTGATAAGACCAAGTAAATATATCTACAAATTCTTGAAGTAGGTCTGCCAATCATTGCCTATCTTCAGATGAAAGTGAAGTGCCCATTCTGACCTCTTTCTTATTTTCTTCATTTCCCAGATTCACTAAGTCCACTACCTCTTGATGAGGCTCAATTGGCTTATTCTCTTGTTCAATCATCCTCATTAGGTCCGAAGGCATAACATATTCTTTAAAATTTTCTTCATTGTCAAGCTCATCAGTGTTAATTGAATTTTCAAAGCTAACCTCTTGATTGTTATCATGATTATCCTCATGTTCATTTAAATACCTGCAATTGAATGAAATGGGATATGTTGGCAAGATGTGCTTGGAGAGATGGAAATAATGAAGACACAAGAAGAAATGAATGAAAATGCATACTTTCTAATTTTTATTAAAAATAATAAATGATGAATGGCCCAAACAAAAAAAGATCACCCCATAGCCTTGGGCAAAAGCTATTGAGACGTTATAATTACATTGTGTCAAAATCAAAAGTCAAAGGCATTTTGATGGCACTCCAATTGTTCAGCTCATAATCTGGTGGACAAAGGTGAACCCACTCCTCTTGATTAACCCTCACTTCGTCTTCAACAACATTAATGGCTAACTGGGCAAAATCATCTTCTACACTTTTTCTTGCATCTGGGTACATGAATCCTCCAGGTCTGAAGGTTTCATACAAGTGTGGGATAAACATCAGTCTTGCTGTCTTTCTTGATGGCCTTCTTTTGACTTCCCACTCTGCCGTCTCATAGCCTAAGCCTGCCCTGTCGCTATTTTTCGCTATTGTTGGAGGTTCTTTAATTCCCAGTAAGTTTTTACCTAGCCCTAGCCCTGGACACCAGCCTTTGTTGATAACTTGGCTCACCACTATCTTTGAAAAAGGCTGACTTTGAAATCCTTCACCTACAGTATTGACCAATTCAAAAGATCGATAGGAGTATTCCAATGCTTTTTCGACAGCCTCTACATATAAGGTGTTCAATGGTTGGGTCACTAGCATATCTTCTTCCCCAACTACCACTACTAATTGACCTTCTACATTGAACTTAATCTTCTGATGCAAAGTAGAGGGCACAGCTCCTGCCATGTGAATCCATGGCCTTCCTAACAGACAGCTGTAGGATGGAGAGATATCCATCACTTGGAATTTTATACTGAAGGTGCATGGCCCAATTTGTAAGGGCATCTCAATATCTCCCAGGACTTCTTTTCTGGTCCCATCAAAGGCTTTCACAATCATCTGACTATCTTTCATATGAGAGGACTCAATGGGTAACCTTGCCAAAGTTGACATAGGCATGACATTGATGGCAGAACCATTATCGATAAGGACTTTGGCTATAATATGGCTCTTGCACTTGACTGTGATGTGCAGAGCCTTGGCACTTCTTTTTCCCTCCAAAAGAATCTCATCATCACTGAATGAAATGTGATTTGGCATGACTAGATTTCCAGCCAAGTGGTTCACATATTCGACAGACACGTTATGGGCCATGTATGCCTGATTCAACACTTTCAACAAGGCATTTCAATGTGGCTCTGAGTTCAACAACAGTGATAATAATGAGATTCGAGCTAGCATTTTATTCAACTATTCCACAACTGAATACTCACTATGTTTTACCAGCTTCAGAAATTCACAAACCTCCATTTCTGATACTGGCTTTGGTTGATCTTCTTCAGGCTCTATCTCTGGATTATTTCATCTTTCTCCTTCTTTAACCTTCTCCCTTCTGGCCCTCTCTAGCATTTCTGGAGTGTAACATCTCCCACCTCGAGTAATGCCTCCTACACCAGTTATATTGGAAGCATCGACCTTGGAGACCTTTTTTTTTTGTCCCTGAAACAGTGTCATAGCCATATCTCCAGGTTACAGCTTTATCATCTTTATATGGGAAAGGAGTTGGGACTTTAAAAGTTACTGGCCTGGGGAGAAGTTTGTCTATGACTGACTTTGGTTTGTTCCCACACTGAATTGTCACTGGTTTGGAAAACAGCTTTTCAGGCCTATCAGTCATGTGTACCTCAACATTCTTCAAGTTTTCTTTTTCTTCATAGACCTCCATCTGATATGAATCCAAGAGTTTTTGCACCTCTTGGCAAAATTGCTCACAGGTTTCAATGGAATGGCCTATTGCCCCACTATGATACTTACAACTGGTGCCAGCTATATATGTTCCATGATAGCTGTGTGGACTTACCAGTTGTATCATGTTTGCTGTTCGTAAAATATTGAACAGTTGCCAAAAGGTGTCTTAATATCTGCCACTTTCGTCTTCACCTGGCACTCCTGTTCTTCACCTATAGCATTCACATTATGGTTTGGCAAAAGATTGTCACTAACATTTGGTGTAGTTATCCCTCCGTGTCAAAGCAAATCATCCCATCCTTGATCAATCGTTGCACTTTGTGTTTCAGGGTAGTGCAATTTTCGGTGGAGTGACTAGTAATCCCATAATGGTAGTCACAGTGGGCGGTGGGATCATACCACTTGGGGTAAGGTGGTTTGAAGGGTTTCAATTTACTTGGAGCAATCAAATGATTGTTGTAGAGCTCCTTGTATAATTCCGTATAGGTCATGGGAATAGGGTCAAAAACAGGTCTTTCACGAGTGGCTCGTTGCTCCCGCGAGCCACCAGCAGGGTTAGTTGGGTGAATTTGTGGTCTTGGGGTAGGTTAAATGTTAGAACTGTACATGGTATTTTGGGGTCTATTAGAGGTTTGACATGTTTGTATGTTTGGGGGTATGATGGTTGTGTAAATGGTTGGTATGGGTGAAAGGCAGTATTATTTACAGCAGAGTGATATGGCAGATATTCTGGTGGAGAGTAGGGCGAATAACCACTGAGCTGCTGTCTACCAAAGCTCATAGCTTGAGCTTCAGTTTCTTTTTTCTTTGGGATTCTTTTGCTAGATGCTTCATTCCCTTCTAGGTTGCCATTCTTGATGGCACTCTCAATGATTTCTCTCGAGATTACCATATCGACAAAATTCTTTGTTGCATTCCCTATCATCTTTTCATAATAGGGAGGTTTTAAAGTGCTAACAAATAGCACTGTAGTTTTTTTTTCGATCAGAGGAGGTTGTACCTGAGAAGTAACATCCCTCCACCTCTGGGCATACTTTTTAAAAGACTGGTTTGCCTTTTTCTCCAGGTTCTGCAAAGACAAACGATCAGGAGCCAAATCGATGATATGTCGATATTGGTTGATAAAGTCATGTGCCATATCGCTCCAAGAGTGAATGCAAGTCCTGTCCAGCTGAACATACCATCTGGCCTTAGAGCCAGTAAGACTGTCTTGGAAAACATGCATCAAGAGTTTCTCATCCTGTGCATGAGCTACCATCTTCCTGCAATACATGGTGATGTGGGTTTTGGGGCACTTTGTACCATCATATTTTTCAAATTTTGGTACCTTGAACTTATGAGGGATAACCACATCAGGAACTAGGCAGAGCCCAGCAGCATCAACTAACCCATAGAAGCTAAATCCTTCCACAGCCCTTAGCCTTTGCTCTAGCATGCTAATCTTGGAACTTTCCTCAGCTTCCACCCTCATCTTTTCCTTTTCCTTTTCCTTTTCTTTTAAATCATCTAGATCAAGAATTGGTTCTACTACTTTTTCAGTGAAGACAGGATTTATATAGCTATTATACTGCCCCGGGTTGAAAGCTGATGGCATTCCAGGATATGTTGGATATGCGAAGTGTTGTGGTGGGACCTCTTGAACAGACTGGGCTTGAGGTGGGCCAAAACCTGGAGGGTACAGGGGGTCAACTATTTTTTGTAATGGGGGAATTTGCTGGCTTGTACTTCCTTCAACTCCTTTTCCTTTATTCATGTTATTAAAAGCCTCCAGAATCTTGCTTAGCTCACTTTCAATCTTCTCTTGTGCTTTTTCTAGTTTTTCAAATCTATGGGAACTTTTTTCCTCCATTTGCCTTGCTCTGAATCTTGTGTTGTATGGATGAGCAGAGTTTTCGCTAGATGGAGCTATCCTGGAACCTTGAGTACCATATCTTAGAATTAGTTAATTTACATGATCATCACATGGTTATTTTGTTAAGTGTAATGAATGAGAATGCAATGAATGAAAAATGCATGTATGCAAAGAATATTTGCCTTAAAACGGTATTCAACTAAAAAATTTCATTTATTCCAAAAAACTTTGATCTACATTGAGTTTATCATCCTAGCATTATAGTTATAAAATTGTTTGATCTGTTCATACTGGGCCTTGGCTTCTTCTATGAAGTTCAAGAGACGCTGTCCATGTTCTCCTACTAGGGCCACCACTTGTCTTAATGCCTCTGCCACTTCCACCATCTCTCTTTCCTTACACACCCCTTTATGAATTTGGCTTGTTAAGTGCTCAATGTATTTCTGCCTTCCTAGGTTCTCTCTTTTACCACACCAGACTTGGTATGATAATTCTCTATGTTCTCTAACCAATGCAGCGATGTGGTCTCCTTGTTCTTCCAACCTTTGACTTAGCCTGCTCAAATAACTATTTAGCATGTTAATCTCTGCCTGTGTTTCAGTACTTTCTTCTTCCAACTCGGCATACTCTTGTTTCAATCTTGTATTTTCCTTAGTCAGCTCGATAATGGTTATCTCTTTGGCTCTTTCTCTCACACATAGCCTCTTATGCTCCTGGTGTAACTTTGCTAGATCTTCAGTAGCTGTATCACGTTCTCTAGCAGTCTTGTGAACTTTAACTTCATAATTTTCGGCTCTACCTTTCCACTAGGCTTTTTCTTCTTAAAGTTCTTGAATCTCTTTCTTTAACTTGATCTTTTCAAACTCAAATTCTTTTGTTGCCAGCTCTAACTCTGATGGTATCTCTTCAAGCTTTTCTTCTGTCGGTGGTTGAAAGACTTCATAAGTGAATACCATTTCTTGTATTCTCTTTGTTCTCCAAACCAAGTAACCTGGAGTGACTTTTTCAGTGAATGGTCTAGGACTCACTCTTTGGGGATTTTTCCATGCTTTGATCATCCCATTCATCCTCTGAAATGCTTTAGGCTCACTGTAAGAGAAATCTAACTGATGAAGCCCATAAGTCATAGGAATAAACTCTTCTCCCCCCAATTGTCTCCTCACTAGGAGCGGTGCATAATTTGTCACTCCCTATAAACCCAAAAGTGGAACCACTGTACTATCTCCACATTGGTATAACATAGGCTCTCGATTCATCCATGGGGCTAACCATCTCACCCTGGCAACTTCCAACTTTTGCAAGAAAGTTATCCATTCTTGTTTAGACTTCTGCTTTGACCACCCACTTTCACAGAACTCTTTGATCGAAAAGCGATTATGGATATAAATCTTCAAGAAAGCACCATTTTCTTGTTCAAAATGGCTTTTCATCCACACGTACAATAGCTGTATGCATCTTATGAAGCACCCTCCATTCCGACGACAATAACTTAAAGATATGATAGTCTCTGCTAATATTACCGTTGAAGGATTACAGCCATTGATCACACTTTCAAAGAAATCAACCACCGTTATCTCAATATGTCCCAAAACTTTTGGGAAGATCACCAGTCCGTATATAGCCAAGGCAAATATGTCTAACCCCCGTTCTTCATTGTCATGTTGCATCAGAAACTCATGAAAAAACTTCCAAGGTAGGCAAACCTATTCCTGTTTTTTCTTTGTATGAGAATCCACAACTTCCTTGTCTATCCCCATGAGTTGAGCCAGACTTTTACGAAATCCTGACTTATGTTTTTTGACATATATCTTGTCAGGAGTCTTTAGATGCAAACCCAATAAGACCGAATATTCTTCTATGGTGGGAGTCATATCAGCTTCGTTAAAGATGAAACACCTGTATGTAGGATCCTAGAATTATGTTGTAGCTCTAATTAGTTGATCATCAACAGCCACTGCTAGAAGGTGTGCTATATGCCCATGTTTCTGACAAAACTGCTCTTGTTTTGACAGACTCATCTTCTTCCAGATATCCACCAAATCTTCTAAATTGTTCTGTTTGAGGAGGATAGATGTTTTTTGAGATAGAGTAGACTCATACCCAATTGGCAAGCAATCTCCCATCTTCAGTTGAGTTTTTTCTGATAGGGCCCTTACTTCATTAGGCATCCCACAAGGTGCTAATACTGATGAAGAACAGACTAAGCGTTCATTGGTGTCCATGAAAAAAATTTGTTGAAGACCATTTTTCAGGCAAATGTTCTTTATGCAACTTTATGATATGCGTATGAACCAATGCAAAAGAAATAAGAAAAAGGTTAGTATACCCAAAAAAAGAACAAATAACTAAGTAATTTTACACATCACACAAAGTAAAAGTGATGAATCCTATACTTTTGGTCAATTCTAAAAGGGAAGAGTGATGGCTCTATCTATAGGTTAGGCATTCTTAAGGTTCACTATATGCGGTTTTAGGGTCAAAGTCTAAAGGTCCTCAAATTGTTCCTTACATCCTTATCCATCACAGACTAGTAAGGCACCCTAATCCTCACCCATTACAGGCTACCAGCGAAAAAGGTTCAATTTGAGTGGGAGTATTTCGCTAGCCACTGTGGAGGCATTAGACCTCATGAAAGCAATAGGTACTTTACTCCCTCCTAGAGGGACAAAGCTCGGGTGTAGAGCTCATGTTATTTACATGCACATAAATGACATAATTAACAAAGTAAATAAATGTGAATGAACAATAATACATATATACAAAAAGGTTCAATTTTATTAGGCTTTTAGATATCATAAATTGTTTGCTGGCCTGACTCTCAAAGTCCCTAGTGGAGTCGCCAAGCTGTCGTAACGTCTAGATCCGAGGATCTATCGTTAGACATTGACTTAAGGGAGTCGCCACCAATCTTTTTTATCTAGGTGCGATTGGCTACCTAAAGAATCTGTCCTTTCAGGGAACAGCTAAGTTTAAGGGTCCCTAAAAGAATAGGTTCAGGTTTGCTAACCAGAATAGGGTTCGAGAGTTCGATTACATGTGAGGAAGGTTATAACACCCTCACAATGCCCATCAAAAGATGGTACCAGCTTGAATTCGTGTTATCCAAAAGCCTTAAAATTTTACCAAGTAATTAATTATTGGAAAATTTTCTCAATTGACTCTAATACTTTTAGCAGAAAATTGAGAAAATTCCCTCACCTCAAGAGTATGCAAGAAAAACTACTGTTTCACTTACAGAGGCTCCATCGTCGGATTAGTTAAAGAAAAACCAAAATAAAAATCAAAATAGAAAGGAAGGAAAGAATGATTGTTTTTTGTGTAGGGAAAATTGATACTTTCAACTTTTCCCAAAAATATTTTTTTTGAAATTTATTTTTAAGGAAAATTGATACTTTCAACTTTTTCTCAAAAATCCTTTTTCTTTTGAAAATTTATTTTTAAGGAAAATTGATACTTTCAACTTTTCCCCAAAAATATTTTTTTGAAAATTTATTTTTAAGGAAAATTGATACTTTCAACTTTTCCCAAAAATGTTTTTTGAAAATTTGTTTTTAAGAAAAATTGATACTTTCAACTTTTCCCCAAAAATATTTTTTGGAAATTTATTTTTAAGGAAAATTGATACTTTCAACTTTTCCCCAAAAATGTTTTTTTTTGAAAGTTTATTTTTAAGGAAAATTGATACTTTCAACTTTTCCCAAAAATGTTTTTTTGAAAATTTATTTTTAAGGAAAATTGATACTTTCAACTTTTCCCCAAAAATATTTTTTTTATTTTTATTTAAAGAAAATAGAACAAAATAAAAGTGAAAATAAATAAAGATTAAAAAAATAAAGAAAAGTAAAACAAAAATAAAAATAAGATAAAGGTAAAAAATATTAAATAAATCTAATCTAATAAATAAAATAAATAAATAAAAAAAATTCCAAAAAAAAAAAAAAAACTGGAGCGGCTCAGCTATCGGCTCGGCTCAAGGCAGGGAAACGGCTCAGGGGGAGGGCTTGGCAGCTTGGCTCGGCTCGGCTCGGCTCGGAGGGGGGCTAGCACGCGCGGGTCAGGAAGCGGGTCGACGCTCGGGTCGGGTCGAGTTTCAGTAAAACACGCAGATCCTCTGATTAACTTAAAGCTAAAACGACGTCGTTTTGGGAGGGTATAAAAGGCAGTTCCCTTCGTTTTTCGGCAGAACGCTCCTCCCCTCTCTCTCTCTTCTTCTTTTTTCCTCTCCCTTCTCTCTAAAAGGCTGAAGAACACTAGTGGAATTTTCATCGGATTCTGGAAATTTCACCTGAAGTTCACCGAAAGTTGGCCGGCAGATCATCGATTTCTGAGATTCTTCGTCGAAAACTGGGTAGGTCACCGGAAACTTCAAGGTTGGCAAGAATTTTCACCGAAAAATTCAAATTTCGTCGGAAAATTCACCAGAATCTGGAATTTCCAGAAATTCCCAAAAAAAAAATCGCCAAAAAATTCTAAAAAATTTCTGCTAGCTCCCAAAACACTCCTAAACTTTTCTTAGCTTCCTATACGCCTCCTTTTCTCTTAAGTCAGTAGCTTTGCTCACTGTTTTCTCTGTCTCCTTGCATCTGTTTTAGGGGTCCTTTATATAGGGATTGATCAGGAGTTTCTGATCAATCCCAATTCCCCTTTGGACAGGAATTTAATCTTTAAATCCAGCCTGGACTCTTTTGATTGAATTCCCACTCACAGTGGGATTCTTCAACTTTCAATCCCAGCCCTCCAAAATCAAATAAAAAAAAAAGATAATAGATAATTAGAAAAGATAGGAAAAGAAAAAAAATAATAATCAGATAATAAAAAAAGATCAGATAAAATTAACAGATAATTTAAAAAATAAAATAAAATAAACCCAAAAATATATTACAAAAAAAAATAATAATATAATAATAATAAATATATAACTATAGACATATAAATCTATTCTAAATAAAAATAAATAAATACAGATATACAAAAGGAAAAAAAATACAGGATAAAAATTATAATTGGGCCTTACCCATTTGGGCTAGGCCCAATCGATCTGGGCCTGGACCCAATTGGGTGTCTACAGGTTTCGACAGCACATGCTTGGGCTCGGGCATGTGCTGGTGCCGCATTTTTCTTCGTTGGGGCACCATCACTGGAGCATCGTCGGAGAACCTGACCGGTGGCATTAGGGTTCCGGCGATCGAGGGGGCCGGGAGGGGGGTGTGCGCACATGATATACGATGGGTGCTGGTACTTGGCCCTTATATTGGCCCCCTATCCCTCATCGAACTTCGATAACTCACACCCCCTTAAAGAGCGTTTGAGATTTTACAGGTTTGCTACCAGTAGCCATTAAAGTGTCTAAAATGGGGACACTTTTTTCAAATGGTCACAAAATCTTGTACAATTCGAGTTTTTAGCTGAATTTTTTTTTGCATGCCAACAAAAATACAAGGATTACGTCTACCATGTTTGGGGTGAAAACTCCTTCCGAAAAAATTTTAAAAAATCCTGAACCGCAAAAAGTTTTAAAAATCGTGAAAAATAGAAAATGGGTCGTCTTGCCATGAAACTTCACGTGAAGGCTTAAGGGACCATTGTATGAATTTACAAGCCATAAAAATGGCATTGGCACACAGAAATATGAAGATGTACCCAAACCCACCTACCACCCTATCCATCCATGGCTTCGCATCCCGTCTCTCTGGCCGACGGAGTGCCCGCCCTCCCGCCCGCTCATTTTGTCGGTTGGCTTAGGCATACGGAGTTCATTCCCAATCTAAGGTCAAACCAGACTGAGTGTTGTGGTAGTAGGATCGGTAGCACGCAGAGGGGGACCTGGTCGATCCCCGGCTTGCGCATCCCGCCCCTCTGGCCGGTTGAGCGCCCGCACGCTCGTTTCGTGGGTTGACTTAGGCATACGGAGTTCATTCCCAATCTAAGATCGGACCGGACCGAGGGATGCGGCAGCACATGCTGATCTCAAGAATGTGCTGGTGCTGCATTTTTCTTCACCGACGCACCATCACCAGAGCATCGTCGGAGAACCTGACCGACGACATTGGGGTTCCGATGATCGGGGGGGCCGTGAGGGTTTTGCGCACATGATGTACGATGGGTGCTGGTACTTGGCCCTTATATTGGCCACCTATCCCTCATCATACCTCAAGAACTCACACCCCTTTAAAGAGCATTTGAGATTTTACAGGTTTGTTGCCAGTAGCCACTAAAGTGTTTGAAATGGGGACACTTTTTTCAAATGGTCACAAAATCTTGTACACTTCGAGTTTTTAGCTGAATCTTTTTGTGCATGCCAACAAAAATACAAGGATCACGTCTACCAAGTTTGGGGTCAAAACTCCTTCTGAAAAAATTTTAAGAAATCATAATCCGTAAAGAGTTTCAAAAATCGTGAAAAAAAGAAAACGAATCGTCTTGCCATGAAACTTCACGTGAAGGCTTAAGGGACCATTGTATGAATTTACAAGCCATAAAAATGGCATTGGCATGCAGAAATATGAAGATGTGCCTAAACCCACCTACCACCCTATCGATCCACGGCTTGCACATCCTATCTTTCTGGCCGACGTTGTACCTGCCCTCCCGTCCGCTCGTTTCATTGGTTGGCTTAGGCATACGGAGTTCATTCCCAGTCTAAGATCAAACCAAAATGAGGGTTGCGGCAGTAGGATCAGAAGCACGCAGAGGGGGACCCGATCGATCCCCGGCTTGCGCATCAAGCCCCTCTGGCCGGCTGAGCGCCCGCACGCTCGTTCCGTGGGTTGACTTAGGCATACGGAGCCCATTCCCAGTCTAAGCATGCAGAGTTCATTCCTAGTCGAAGATCGGACCAGACCGAGGGTTGCAACAGCACATGCTGGGATCGGGCATGTGCTGGTGTCGCATTTTTCTTTGCCGGGGCACCATCACCGGAGTATCACCGGAGAACCTGACCGGCGGCATTGGGGTTCTGGCGATCGGGGGGGCCGGGGGGGTGTGCGCTCAAGATGGACAATGGGTGCTGGTACTTGGGCCTTATATTGGCCCACTATCTCGTATCAAACCTTGAGAACTCACACCCCCTTAAAGAGCATTTGAGATTTTACAGATTTGCTGCCAGTAGCCATTAAAGTGTCTAAAGTAGGGACACTTTTTTCAAATGGTCACAAAATCTTGTACACTTTGAGTTTTTAGTTGAATTTTTTTGTGCAAGGCAACAAAAATATACACAGATCACGTCTACCAAGTTTGGGGCCAAAACTCCTTCCGAAAAAATTTTAAAAAATCTCGAACCGCAAAAGGTTTCAAAAATCGTGAAAAATAAAAAACAAGTCATCTGGCCATGAAACTTCACGTGAAGGCTTAAGGGACCATTGTATGAATTTACAAGCCATAAAAATGGCATTGGCACGTAGAAATATGAAGATGTGCCTAAACCCACCTACCACCCTATCGATCCACGGCTTGCGCATCCCGTCTCTCTGGCCAGCGTAGTGCCCGCCCGCTCGTTTCGTCAGTTGGCTTAGGCATACGAAGCTCATTCCTCATCTAAGATCAGACCGGACCGAGAGTTGCAGCAGCAGGATCGGCAGCACGTAAAGGGGGACCCGATCGATCCCCGGCTTACGCATCCCGCCCCTCTGGCCGGCTGAGCGCCTGCACTCTCGTTTCGTGGGTTGACTTAGGCATATGGAGTTCATTCCCACTCTAAGATCTGATCGGACCGAGGGTTACGGCAGCAGATGCTGGGCTCAGGCATGTGCTGGTGCCGAATTTTTCTTCACCGGGGCACCATCGCTGAAACATCATCAGAGAACCTGACCGACGGCATTAGGGTTCCCGCGATCGGGAGGGCGGGAGGGTGTGCGCTCATGATGTGTGATGGGTGCTGGTGCTTGGCCCTTATATTGGGCCCCTATCCCTCATCAAACCTCGAGAACTCACACCCCCTTAAAGAGCATTTGAGATTTTACAGGTTTGCTACCAGTAGCCATTAAAGTGTCTGAAATGGGGACACTTTTTTCAAATGGTCACAAAATCTTGTACAATTCGAGTTTTTAGCTGAATTTTTTTGTGCATGCCAAAAAAAATACAAGGATCACATCTACCATGTTTTGGGTGAAAAATCCTTCAGAAAAAAGTTTAAAAAATCCCAAACCGTAAAAAGTTTCAAAAATCATGAAAAATAGAAAATGGGTCGTCTTGCCAAGAAACTTCACGTGAAGGCTTAAGGGACAATTGTATGAATTTAGAAGCCATGAAAGTGGCATTGGCACGTAGAAATATGAAGATGTGCCTAAACCCACCTACCACCCTATCGATCCACGGCTTGTGCATCCTGTCTCTCTGGCTGGCGTAGTGCCCTCCCGCCCGTCCGCCCGTCCGCCCGCTCGTTTCGTCGATTGCTTAGGCATACCGAGTTCATTCCCAGTCTAAGATCAGACCAGACCAAGGGTTGCGGTAGCACATGCTGGGCTCGGGCATGGGCATGTGCTGGTGTCGCATTTTTCTTCGTCAGGGCACCATCACCGGAGCATACTCAGAGAACCTGACCGGCGGCATTGGGGTTTCGACGATCCGGGGGGCCGGGGGTTGTGCGCACATGATGTGCGATGGGTGCTGGTACTTGGCCCTTATATTGGCCCCCTATCCCTCATCAAACCTTGAGAACTCACACCCCCTTAAAGAGCATTTGAGATTTTACAGGTTTGCTGCTAGTAGCCATTAAAGTGTCTAAAATGGGGACACTTTTTTCAAATGGTCACAAAATCTTGTACACTTCGAGTTTTTAACTAAATTGTTTTGTGCATACCAACAAAAATACAAGGATCACATCTACCAAGTTTGGGGCCACAACTCCTTCCGAAAAAATTTTAAAAAGTCCCAAATCGCAAAAGGTTTAAAAAATCATGCAAAATAGAAAACGAGTCGTCTTGCCATGAAACTTCACGTGAAGGCTTAAGGGACCATTGTACGAATTTACAAGCCATAAAAATGACATTGGCACGCAGAAATATGAAGATGTGCCTAAACCCACCAACCACCCTATCGATCCACGGCTTCCGCATCCCGTCTCTCTGGCCGGCGTAGTGCCCGCCAGCCCGCTCGTTTCGTCGATTGGCTTAGGCAAACGGAGTTCATTCCCAGTCTAAGATCGGACCAGACCGAGGGTTACGGTAGCACATGCTGGGCTCGGGCATGTGGTGGTGCTGTATTTTTCTTTGCCGGGGCACCATCGTCCGAGTATCACCGGAGAACCTGACTGGCGGCATTGGGGTTCTGACGATCAGGGGGGCCGGGGGGTGTGCACTTATGATGTGCGATGGGTGCTGGAACTTGGCCCTTATATTGGCCTCCTATCCCTCATCAAACCTCGAGAACTCACGCCCCCTTAAAGAGCATTTGAGATTTTACAGGTTTGCTGCCAATAGCCATTAAAGTGTTTGAAATAGGGACAATTTTTTCAAATGGTCACAAAATCTTGTACAATTCGAGTTTTTAGCTGAATTCTTTTGTGCAAAACAAAAAAAATACAAGGATCACGTCTACCAAGTTTGGGGCCAAAACACCTTCCAAAAAAATTTTAAAAAATCCCGAACTGCAAAACATTTCAAAAATCGTGAAAAATAAAAAATGAGTCGTCTTGCCATGAAACTTCACGTTAAGGCTTAAGGGACCATTGTATGAATTTACAAGCCATAAAAATGGCATTGGCACGCAGAAATATGAAGATGTGCCTAAACCCACCTACCACCCTATTGATCCATGACTTGCGCATCCCGTCTCTCTGGTCGATGTAGTGCCCGCCCGCCCGCCCACCCGTTTTGTCTTTTGGCTTAGGCATACGGAGTTCATTCCCAGTCTAAGATCGAACCGGACCGAGGGTTGCAGCAGCAGGATCGGCTGCACGCAGAGGGGGACCCGACCGTTCCACCACCCGCACGCTCGTTTCGTGGGTTGACTTAGGCATACAGAGTTCATTCCCAGTCAAAGCATACAGAGTTCATTCCCAGTCTAGGATCGGACCGGACCGAGGGTTGCAACAGCACATGCTGGGCTCGGGCATCTACTGGTGCCGCATTTTTCTTCGTCGGGGCACCATCGCCCAAGCATCGTCGGAGAACCTGACCGGCGGCATTGGGGTTCCGGGGGGTGTGCGCACATGATGTGCAATGGGTGCTGGTACTTGGCCCTTATATTGGCCCCCTATCCCTCATCAAACCTCGAGAACTCGCACCCCTTTAAAGAGTATTTGAGATTTTACAAGTTTGCTGCCTGTAGCCATTAAAGTGTCTTAAATGGGGACACTCGTTTTAAATGGTGCCAAAATCTTGTACACTTCGAGTTTTTAGTTGAAATTTTTTATGCATGCCAACAAAAATACAAGGATCACGTCTACCAAGTTTGGGGCCAAAACTCCATCCGAAAAAATTTTTAAAAATCCCAAACCGGAGAAAGTTTCAAAAATCGTGAAAAATAGAAAACGAGTCGTCTTGCCATGAAACTTCACGTGAAGGCTTAAGGGACCATTGTATGAATTTACAAGCCATAAAAATGGCATTGGCACACAGAAATATGAAGATGTACCTAAACGCACCTACCACCCTATCGATCTACGGCTTGCGCATCCCGTCTCTCTGGTCGGCGTAGTGCCCGCCCACCAGTCTGCCTGCTTGTTTCATCGGTTGGCTCAGGCATACGGAGTTCATTCCAAGTCTAAGATCCTATCAGATCGAGGGTTGCGATAGCAGGATCGTTAGCATGTAGAGGGGGACCCGGTCGATCCCCAGCTTGCGCATCCCGCCCTCTGGCCGGCTGAGCGCTTGTATGCTCATTTTGTGGGTTGACTTAGGCATACAGAGTTCATTCCCAATCTAAGCATACGGAGTTCATTCCCAGTCTAGGATCGGGTCGGACCGAGGGTTGCGGTAGCACATGCTGGGCTCGGGCATTGGAAGGGGTGTGTGCACAGGATGTGCGATGGGTGCTGGTACTTGGCCCTTATATTGGCCCTCTATCCCACATCAAACCCCGAGAACTCACACCCCCTTAAAGAGCATTTGAGATTTTACAGGTTTGCTGCCAGTAGCCATTAAAGTGTCTGAAATGGGGACATTTTTTTCAAATGGTCACAAAATCATTTACACCTCAAGTTTTTAGCTGAATTTTTTTGTGCATGTGAACAAAAATTCAAGGATCACGTCTACCAAGTTTTGGGCCAAAAATCCTTCCAAAAACATTTGAAAAAATCTCGAACCGCAAAAAGTTTCAAAAATCGTGAAAAATAGAAAACGAGTCGTCTTGCCATGAAACTTCACATGAAGGCTTAAGGGACCATTGTATGAATTTACAAGCCATAAAAATGGCATTGGCATGCAGAAATATGAAGATAAGCCTAAACCCACCTACCACCCTATCGATCCACGGCTTGCACATCCCGTCTCTCTGGCCGGGGTAGTGCCCGCCCGCCCGCCCACTCATTTCGTCGGCTGGCTTAGGCATACAGTGTTCATTCCCTATCTAAGATCAGATCGAACCAAGGGTTGCGGCAGCAAGATCGACAGCACACAGAGGGGGACCCGATCGATCCCCGGCTTACGCATCCCGCCCCTCTGGTCGGTCGAGCGCACGCACATTCATTTCATGGGTTGACTTACGCATACGGAGTTCATTCCCAGTCTAAGCATACGAAGTTCATTCCCAGTCTAAGATCGGACCGGACCGAAGGTTTTGGCAGCACATCCTGGGCTCGGGCTTGTGCTGGTGCCGCATTTTTCTTTGTCGGGGCACCATCGTTGGAGCATTGTCGGAGAACCTGACCGACAGCATTGGGGTTCCAGCGATCGGGGTGTCGGGGGGGTGTGCGCACATGATGTGCGATGGGTGCTGGTACTTGGCCCTTATATTGGCCCCCTATCCCTCATCAAACCTCAAGAACTCACACCCCCTTAAAGAGCATTTGAGATTTTACAGGTTTGTTGCCAGTAGCCATTAAAGTGTCTGAAATGGGGACATTTTTTTCGAATGGTCACAAAATCTTGTACACTTCGAGTTTTTAGCTGAATTCTTTTGTGCAAGCCAAAAAAAATACAGGGATCACGTCTACCAAGTTTGGGGCCAAAACTCCTTCTGAAAAAATTTTAAAAAAATCCCGAATCGTAAAAAGTTTCAAAAATCGTGAAAAATAAAAAACGAGTCGTCTTGCCACGAAACTTCACGTGAAGGCTTAAGGGACCATTATATGAATTTACAAGCCATAAAAATGGCATTGGCACATAGAAATATGAAGATGTGCCTAAACCCACCTACCACCCTATCGATCCACGGCTTGCGCATCCCGTCTCTCTGGCTGGCGTAGTGCCCTCCTGCCCGCCCGCTCGCTCATTTCGTCGGTTGGCTTAGGCATAGGAGTTCATTCCCTATCTAAGATTGGACCAGATCGAGGGTTGTGGTAGCAGGATCGGCGGCAGGCCGACGGGGACCCGATCGATCCCTGGCTTGCGCATCCCGCCCCTCTGGCCGGCTAAGTGCCCGCACACTCATTTCGTGGGTTGACTTAGGCATACGGAGTTCATTCCTAGTCTAAGCACACAGAGTTCAGTCCAATCTAAGATCGGACCAGACCGAGGGTTACGGCAGCACATGCTGGGCTCGGGCATGTGCTGGTGCCACATTTTTCTTCGTCGGGGCACCATCGCCGGAGAACCTGACCGACGGCATTAGGGTTTCGACGATCGGTGGGGTCGGGGGGTGTGCGCACATGATGTGCGATGGGTGCTGGTACTTGGCCATTATATTGGGCCCCTATCCCTCATCAAACCTCGAGAACTCACACCCCCTTAAAGAGCATTTGAGATTTTACAGGTTTGCTGCCAGTAGTCATTAAAGTGTCAGAAATGGGGACACTTTTTTCAAATGGTCACAAAATCTTGTACACTTCGAGTTTTTAGCTGAATTTTTTTGGGCATGCCAACAAAAATACAAGGATCACGTCTACCAAGTTTGGGGCGAAAAATCCTTCCAAAAAAAATTTTAAAAATCTCGAAACTACAAAAAGTTTCAAAACTCATGAAAAATAGAAAACGAGTCGTCTTGCCATGAAACTTCACGTGAAGGCTTAGGGGACCATTGTATGAATTTACAAGGCATAAAAATGGCATTGGCATGCAGAAATATGAAGATGTGCCTAAACACAACTTCCACCCTATCGATCCACGGCTTGCGCATCCCGTCTCTCTGGCCGGCGTAGTGCCCGCCCGCCCGTTCATTTCATTGGTTGGCTTTGGCATACAGAGTTCATTCCCAGTCTAAGATCAGACCGAACGGAGGGCTGCATTAGTAGGATCGGCAGCACACAGAGGGGGACCCGACCGATCCCCGGCTTGCACATCCCGCCCCTCTGGTCGACTGAGCGCCCGCACGCTCGTTTCGTGGGTTGACTTAGGCATACGGAGTTCATTCCCAATCTAAGCATACGAAGTTCATTCCCAGTCTAAGATCAGACTAAACCGAGGGTTACGACAGTGGGATCAGCAGCACGTAGAGGGGGACTCGGTCGATCCTCGGCTTGCGCATCCCGCCCCTCTGGCCGGTTGAGCGCCCGCATGCTCGTTTCATGGGTTGACTTAGGCATACAGAGTTCATTCCCTATCTAAGCATACGGAGTTCATTGCAGTCTAAGATCGGACCGGACCGAGGGTTGCGGCAACATATGCTGGGCTCGGGCATGTGCTGGTGCCGCATTTTTCTTCGTCGTGGCACCATCACCGGAGCATCGTCGGAGAACCTGATCAGCGGTATTGGGGTTCCGACGATCAGGGGGGCTGGGGGGATGGGTGCACATGATGTGGGATGGGTGTTGGTACTTGGCCCTTATATTGGCCCCCTATCCCTCGTCAAACCTCGAGAACTCACACCCCCTTAAAGAGCATTTGAGATTTTACAAGTTTGCTGCCAGTAGCCATTAAAGTGTTTGAAATGGGGACATTTTTTTCAAATGGTCACAAAACCTTGTACACTTCGAGTTTTTAGCTGATTTTTTTTTTACATTCCAAAAAAAATACAAGGATCATGTCAACCAAGTTTGGGGCAAGAACTCCTTCCGAAAAAATTTTAAAAAGTCTTGAATCACAAAAAGTTTTGAAAATCGTGAAAAATAGAAAACGAGTCATCTTGCCATGAAACTTCACGTGAAGGCTTAAGAGACCATTGTATGAATTTGCAAGCCATAAAAATGGCATTGGCATGTAGAAATATGGAGATGTGCCTAAACCCACCTACCACCCTATCGATCCATGGCTTATGCATCCCGTCTCTCTGGCCGACGTAATGCTCGCCCGCCCGCCCGTCCGCTCGTTTCGTCAGTTGGCTTAGGCATACGGAGTTCATTCCCTGTCTAAGATCGGATTAGACCAAGCATTGCGGCAGCACATGCTGGGCTCCGACATGTGCTGGTGAAGCATTTTTCTTCGTCAGGGCACCATCACCGAAGCATCGCCAGAGAACCTGACCAGCGGCATTTTGGTTCCGGTGATCGGGGAGCCAAGGGGGGTGCGCACATGATGTGCGATGGGTGCCGGTACTTGGCCCTTATATTGGCCCCCTATCCCTCATCAAACCTCGAGAACTCACACCCCTTAAAGAGCATTTGAGATTTTAAAGGTTTGCTGCCAGTAGCCATTAAAGTGTCTGAAATGGGGACACTTTTTTCAAATGGTCACAAAATCTTGTACACTTCGAGTTTTTAGCTGATTTGTTTTATGCATGCCAACAAAAATACAAGGATCACATCTACCAAGTTTGGGGCCAAAACTCCTTCCGAAAAAATTTTAAAAGATCTCGAACCGCAAAAAGTTTCAAAAATCGTGAAAAATAGAAAACGAGTCATCTTGCCATGAAACTTCACGTGAAGGCTTAGGGGACTATTGTATGAATTTACAAGCCATAAAAATGGCATTGGCAAGCAGAAATATGAAGATGTTCCTAAACCCACCAACCACCCTATCGATCCACGGCTTGCGCATCCCGTCTTTCTGGCCGGAGTAGTGCCTACCCGCTCGTTTCGTCGGTTGGCTTAGGCATACGAAGTTCATTCCCAGTCTAAGATTGGACCAGACTGAGGGTTGTGGTAGCAGATGCTGGGCTCAGGCATGTGCTGGTGCCGCATTTTTCTTCATCAGGGCACCATCGTCGGAGCATCACCGGAGAACCTGGTCGGCGGTATTGGGGTTCCGGTGATCGGAGGGGCCGGGGGGTGCGCACATGATGTGCAATGGGTGCCGGTACTTGGCCCTTATATTGGCCCCTTATCCCTCATCAAACCTCGAGAACTCACACCCCTTAAAGAGCATTTGAAATTTTAAAGGTTTGCTACCAGTAGCCATTAAAGTGTCTGAAATGGGGACACTTTTTTCAAATGGTCACAAAATCTTGTACACTTTGAGTTTTTAGTTGATTTTTTTTATGCATGCAAACAAAAATACAAGGATCACGTCTACCAAGTTTGGGGCAAAAATTCCTTCCAAAAAAATTTTGAAAAAGCCTGAGCCACAAAAAGTTTTAAAAATCATGAAAAATAGAAAACGAGTCGTCTTGCCATGAAACTTCACGTGAAGGCTTAAGGGACCATTGTATGAATTTACAAGCCATAAAAATGGCATTGGCATGCAGAAATATGAAGATATGCCTAAACCCACCTACCACCCTATCGATCCATGGCTTGCGGATCCCATCTCTCTGACCAGCGTAGTGCCCGCCCACCCGCCCGTTCGTTTCATCGGTTGGCTTAGGCATACGGAGTTCATACCCAGTATAGGATCGGACCAGACCGAGGGTTACGACAGCACATGCTGGGCTCAGGCATGTGCTGGTGCCGTATTTTTCTTCGTCGGGACACCATCGTCAGAGCATCGTCGGAGAACCTGACCGGCGGCATTGGGGTTCTGGCGATCGGGGGAGCCGAGGGGGTGTGCAAACATGATGTGCGATGGGTGCTGGTACTTGGCCCTTATATTGGCCCCTTATCCCTCATCAAACCTTGAGAACACACACCCCGTTAAAGAGCATTTGAGATTTTACAGGTTTGCTGCCAGTTGCCATTAAAGTGTCTGAAATGGGGACACTTTTTTCAAATGGTCACAAAATCTTGTACACTTCGAGTTTTTAGCTAAAGTTTTTTGTGCATGCCAACAAAAATACAAGGATCACGTCTACCAAGTTTGGGGTCAAAACTCCTTCTGAAAAAATTTTAAAAAATCCCGAACCACAAAAAGTTTCAAAAATCATGGAAAATAAAAAACGAGTCGTCTTGCCCTGAAACTTCACGTGAAGGCTTAAGGGACCATTGTATGAATTTACAAGCCATAAAAATGGCATTGGCCCATAGAAATATGAAGATGTACCTAAACCCACCTACCACCTTATCAATCCACGGCTTGCGCATCCCGTCTCTCTCGTCGACGTTGAGCCCGCCCGCCCGCCCGTTCGTTTCGTCGGTTGGCTTAGGCATACGGAGTTCATTCCCAGTCTAAGATCGGACCGGACCGAGGGTTGCGACAGCACATGCTGGGCTCAGGCATGTGCTGGTGCCACAATTTTCTTCGCCGGGGCACCATCGTCGAAGCATCGTCGAAGAACCTGACCGACGGCATTGGGGTTCCAGCGATCGGGGGGGCCGGGGGGTGTGCGCACATGATTTGCGATGGGTGCTGGTACTTGGCCCTTATATTGGCCCCCTATCCCTCATCAAACCTCGAGAACTCACACCCCTTTAAAGAGCATTTAAGATTTTAAAGGTTTGCTGCCAGTAGCCATTAAAGTGTCTGAAATGGGGACACTTTTTTTAAACGGTCACAAAATCTTGTACACTTCGAGCTTTTAGCTGAATTTGTTTACGACTGCCAACAAAAATATAAGGATCATGTCTACCAAGTTTGGGTCCAAAACTCCTTCCGAAAAAATTTTAAAAAATCCCGAACCATAAAAAGTTTTGAAAATCTTGAAAAATAGAAAACGAGTCGTCTTGCCATGAAACTTCACGTGAAGGCTTAGGCTTGCGCATCCTGCCCCTCTGGCCTGCTGAGCGCCCGCACGCTCGTTTCGTGGGTTGACTTAGGCATATGGACCTTATTCCCAGTCTAAGATCAGACCGGACCGAGGGTTACTGTAGCACATGCTGGGCTTGGGCATGTGCTAGTGCTGTATTTTTCTTTGTCGGGGCACCATCGCCGGAGCATTGCCAAAGAACCTGACCGACGGCATTGGGGTTTCGGCGATCAGGGGGGCCGGGGGGGTGTGCGCACATGATGTGCGATGGGTGCTAGTACTTGGCCCTTATATTGGGCCCCTATCCCTCATCAAACTTCGAGAACGCACACCCCCTTAAAGAGCATTTGAGATTTTACAGGTTTGCTGCCAGTAGCCATTAAAGTGCTTGAAATGGGGACACTTTTTTCAAATGGTCACAAAATCTTGTACACTTCGAGTTTTTAGCTGAATTTTTTATGCATGCCAACAAAAATACAAGGATCACGTCTACCAAGTTTGGGGCCAAAACACCTTCCAAACAAATTTTAAAAATTCTCGTACCGCAAAAAGTTTCAAAAATCATGAAAAATAGAAAACGAGTCGTCTTGCCATGAAACTTCACGTGAAGGCTTAAGGGACCGTTGTATGAATTTACAAGCCATAAAAATGGCTTTGGCATGCAAAAATATGCAGATGCGCCTAAACCCACCTACCACACTATCGATCCACGGCTTGCGCATCCCATCCCTCTAGCCGACGTAGTGCCTGTCCGCACACCAGCTCGTTTCGTCGGTTGGCTTAGGCATACGGAGTTCACTCCCAGTCTAAGATTGAACCGGACCAAGGGTTGTGACAGCAGGATCGACAGCACGTAGAGGGGGACCTGATCGATCCCCGGCTTGCGCATCACGCCCCTCTGGCTGGCTGAGCACCTGTACGCTCGTTTCATGGGTTGACTGAGGCATTCGGAGTTCATTCCCAGTCTAAGATCAGACTGGACCGAGGGTTACGGCAGCACATGCTAGGCTCGGGCATGTGCTGGTGTCGTATTTTTCTTCGTAGGGGCCGGAGCATCGCCGGAGAACCTGACGGACGGCATTGGGGTTCCGACGATCAGGGGACCGGGGGGTGCATACATGATGTGCGATGGATACTGGTACTTGGCCCTTATATTGGCCCCCTATCCCTCATCAAACCTCGGGAACTCACTCCCCCTTAAAGAGCATTTGAGATTTTACAGGTTTGCTACCTGTAGCCATTAAAGTGTCTGAAATGGGGACACTTTTTTCAAATGGACACAAAATCTTGTACACTTTGAGTTTTTAGCTGAATTTGTTTCTGCATGCCAACAAAATACAAGGATCACGTCTACCAAGTTTGGAGCCAAAACTCTTTTCGAAAAAATTTTAAAAAATCCCGAACCGTAAAAAGTTTTGAAAATCATGAAAAGTAGAAAACGAGTCGTCTTGCCATGAAACTTCACGTGAAGGCTTAAGGGACCATTGTATGAATTTACAAGCCATAAAAATGGCATGGCACGTAGAAATATGAAGATGTGCCTAAACCCACCAACCACCCTATCGATCCACAGCTTGCGTATCCCGTCTCTCTGGCCGGCGTAGTGTCCACCCGCCCGTCGGTTGGCTTAGGCATACGAAGTTCATTCCCAGTCTAAGATCGAACCGGACCGAAGGTTGCGGCAACAGGATCGGCAACACACAGAGGGGGACCCAACCGATCCCCGGCTTGCGCATCCCACCCCTCTGGCCGGCTGAACGCCCGCACGCTCGTTTTGTGGGTTGACTTAGGCATACGGAGTTCATTCTCAGTCTAAGCATACGGAGTTCATTCCCAGTCTAAGATCGGACCAGACCGAGGTTTGCGGCAGCATATGCTGGGCTCGAGCATGTGCTGGTGCTGCATTTTTCTTCGTCGGGGCAGCATCGTCAGAGCATCGTCGGAGAACCTGATCGACGACATTGAGGTTTCGGTGATAGGAGGGGCGGGGGGTGTGCGCACATGATGTGTGATGGGTGCTGGTACTTGAACCTTATATTGGCCCCCTATCCCTCATCAAACTTTGAGAACTCACACCCCCTTAAAGAGCATTTGAGATTTTACAGGTTTGTTGCCAGTAGCCATTAAAGTGTCTGAAATGGGGAGACATTTTTCAAATGATCACAAAATGTTGTACACCTCAAGTTTTTAGCTGAAATGTTTTGTGCATGCCAACAAAAATACAAGGAACACGTCTACAAAGTTTGGGGCCAAAACTTCTTCCGAAAAATTTTTGAAAAATCTTGAACCGCAAAAAGTTTCAAAAATCGTGAAAAATAGAAAACGAGTCGACTTGCCATGAAACGACACGTGAAGGCTTAAAGGAGCATTGTATGAATTTACAAGCCATAAAAATGGCGGTTGGCATGCAGAAATATGAAGATGTGCCTAAACCCACCTCCCACCCTATCGATCCACGGCTTGCGCATCCTGTCTCTCTGGCCGGCGTAGTGCCCGCCCGCCCGCTCGTTTCGTTGGTTGGCTTAGGCATACAGAGTTCATTCCCAGTTTAGGATTGGATCGGACCAATGGTTGCGGCAGTAGGATCGGCAGCACGTAGAGGGGGACCCGATCGATCCCCGAGATGTACGCTCGTTTCATGGGTTGACTTAGGCATACGGAGTTCATTCCCAGTCTAAGCATAAGGAGTTCATTCCCAGTCTAAGATCGGACCGGACCGAGGGTTGCGGTAGCACATACTGGGCTCGGGCACGTGCTGGTGCCGCATTTTTCTTCGTCGGGGCACCATCGCCAGAGCATCACCGGAGAACCTGATTGGCGACATTGGGGTTTCGATGATCGGGGGCCCGGGGGGTGTGCGCACATGATATGCGATGGGTACTGGTACTTGGTAGTTATATTGGCCCCCTATCCCTCATCAAACCTCGAGAACTCACACCCCCTTAAAGAGCATTTGAGATTTTACAGGTTTGCTGCCAGTAGCCATTAATGGTCTGAAATGAGGACACTTTTTTCAAATGGTCACAAAATCTTGTACACTTAGAGTTTTTAGCTGAATTTTTTTGGGCATGCCAACAAAAATACAAGGATCACGTCTACCAAGTTTGGGGCCAAAACTCCTTCCAAAAAAATTTTAAAAGATCTTGAACCGGAAAAAGTTTCAAAAATCGTGAAAAATAGAAAACGAGTCGTCTTGCCATGAAACTTCACTTGAAGGCTTAAGGGACCATTGTATGAATTTACAAGCCATAAAAATGGATCGGCACGTAGAAATATGAAGATGTGCCTAAACCCACCAACCACCCTATTGATCCGCGGCTTGCGCATCCCGTCTCTCTGGCCGACGTAGTGTCCCCCCACCCGCCCGCCCGCTCATTTCATCAGTTGGCTTAGGCATACGGAGTTCATTCCCAGTCTAAGATCAGACCGAACCGAGGGTTACGGCAATAGGAACGGTAACACACAGAGGGGGACCCAGCCTATCCCGGCTTGTGCATCCCACCCCTCTGGTCAGCTGAACGCCCGTACGCTCGTTTCGTGGGGTTAACTTAGGCATACGGAGTTCATTCCCAGTCTAGGCATACAGAGTTCATTCCCAGTCTAAGATCAGACTAGACTGAGGGTTGCGGCAGCATATGTTGGGCTCGGGCACGTGCTGGTGCTGCATTTTTCTTCGTCGAGGCACCATCATCGGAGCATCGTCGGAGAACATGACCGACGGCATTGGGGTTCCGGTGATTGGAGTGGTCGGGGGGGTGTGCGCACATGATGTGTGATGGGTGCTGGTACTTGAATGTTATATTGGCCCCCTATCCCTCATCAAACCTCGAGAACTCACACCCCCTTAAAGAGCATTTGAGATTTTACAGGTTTGCTGCCAGTAGCCATTAAAGTGTTTAAAATGGGCACACTTTTTTCAAATGGTCCAAAGATCTTGTATACTTCGAGTTTTTAGCTGAATTTTTTTTTGCATGCCAACAAAAATACAAGGATCATGTCTACCATGTTTGGGGCCAAAAATCCTTCCAAAAAAATTTTAAAAAATCCTGAACCGCAAAAAGTTTCAAAAATCGTGAAAAATAGAAAATGAGTCGTCTTGCCATGAAACTTCACATGAAGGCTTAAGGGACCATTGTATGAATTTACAGGCCATAAAATTGGCATTGGCATGTAGAAATATGAAGATGTGCCTAACCCACCTACCACCCTATCGATCCACGGCTTGCGCATCCTGTCTCTCTGGCTGGCGTAGTACCCGCCCGCCCGCTCGTGTCGTCAGTTGGCTTAGGCATACAGAGTTCGTTCCCAATCTACGATCGGACCAAACCGAGGGTTGCGGCAGCAGGATCAACAGCACGTACAGTGGGCCCGGTCGACCCTCGGCTTGCGCATCCCGCCCCTCTGGCCGATTAAGCGCCCGTACGCTCGTTTCGTGGGTTGACTAAGGCGTATAGAGTTCATTCCCAGTCTAACCATACGGAGTTCATTCCCAGTCTAAGATCAGACCGGACTGAGGGTTGTCGCAGCACATGCTGAGCTCGGGCATGTGCTGGTGCCATATTTTTCTTCACCGGGGCACCATCGTCGGAGCATCGTCGGAGAACCTGACCGACGGAATTGGGGTTTCAGCTTTCGGGGGGGCTCGGGGGAGTGTGCGCACATGATGTGCGATGGGTGCTAGTAGTTGGCCCTTATATTGGCCCTCTTTCCCTCATCAAACCTCGAGAACTCACACCCCCTTAAAGAGCATTTGAGATTTTACAGGTTTGCTGCCAGTAGCCATTAAAGTGTCTAAAATGGGGACACTTTTTTCAAATGGTCGCAAAATCTTGTACACTTTGAGTTTTTAGCTGAATTTTTTTGTGCATGCCAAAAAAAATACAAGGATCACGTCTACTAAGTTTGGGGCCAAAAATCCTTCCAAAAAAATTTTAAAAAATCCCGAACCGCAAAAAATTTCCAAAAAAATGGTGAAAAATAGAAAACGAGTCGTCTTGCCATGAAAATTCACGTGAAGGCTTAAGGGACAATTGTATGAATTTACAAGCCATAAAAATGGCTTTGGCACGTAAAAATATAAAGATATGCCTAAACCCACCTCCCACCCTATCGATCCACGACTTGCGCATCCCGTCTCTCTGGCTAACGTAGTGCCCGCCCGCCTGGCCGCCCGCTCATTTCGTCGGTTGGCTTAGGCATACGGAGTTCATTCCCAGTCTAAGACCTGACCGGATCGAGGGTTGCAGCGACAAGATCGGCAGCTCACAGAGGGGGACCCGACCGATCATCGACTTACACATCCCGCCCCTCTGGCCAGCTGAGCGCCTGCACGCTCGTTTCGCGGGTTGACTTAGGCATACAAAGTTCATTCCTAGTCTAAGCATACGGAGTTCATTCCAAGTGTAAGATCGGATCAGACCGAGGGTTACAACAGCACATGCTGGGCTTGGGCATGTGCTGGTGCCGTATTTTTCTTCGCTTGGGCACCATCGCCAGAGAACCTGACCGGCGGCATTGGGGTTCTAGCGATCGGGGGGGCCGGGGGGGGTGTTCGCACATCATGTGTGATGGGTGCTGGTACTTGGCCCTTGTATTGGCCCCTATCCCTCATCAAACCTCAAGAACTCACACCCCCTTAAAGAGCATTTGAGATTTTACAGGTTTGCTGCCAGTAGCCATTAAAGTGTCTGAAATGGGGGCACTTTTTTCAAATGGTCACAAAATCTTGTACACTTCAAGTTTGTAGCTGAATTTTTTTTGTATGCCAACAAAAATACAAGGATCACGTCTACCAGGTTTGGGGCCAAAACTCCTTTCAAAAAAATTTTAAAAAATCCCGAACCGTAAAAAGTTTTGAAAATCGTGAAAAATAGAAAACGAGTCGTCTTGCCATGAAATTTCACATGAAGGCTTAAGGGACCATTGTATGAATTTACAAGCCATAAAAATGGCATTGCCACATAGAAAAATGAAGATGTGCCTAAACCCACCTACCACCCTATCGATCCGCGGCTTGCGCATCCCGTCTCTCTGGCCGGCGTAGTGCCCTCCCGCCCGCCCGCTCGTTTCGTCGGTTCGCTTAGGCATACCGAGTTCATTCCCAATCTAAGATCAGATCGGATCGAGGGTTGCGGCAGCAGGATTGGTAGCACATAGAGGGGGACCCGATCGATCCTCAGCTTACGCGTCTCACCCCTCTGGCTGGCTGAGCGCCCACACGCTCATTTCGTGGGTCGACTTAGGCATACGGAGTCCATTCCCAGTCTAAGCATACAGAGTTCATTCCCAGTCAAAGATCAGACCAGACCGAAGGTTGCGGTAGCACATGCTGGTCTCGGGCATGTGCTGGGGCCGTATTTTTCTTCATCGGGGCACCATCATCGGAGCATCATCGGAGAACCTGACAAGCGACATTGGGGTTCCGGCGATTGGGGGGGCTGGGGGGTGTGCGCACATGATGTACGATGGGTGCTGGTACTTGTCCCTTATATTGGCCCCCTATCCCTAATCAAACCTTGTGAACTCACACCCCTTTAAAGAGCATTTTAGATTTTACAGGTTTGCTGCCAGTAGCCATTAAAGTGTCTGAAATGGGGATACTTTTTTCAAATGGTAACAAGATCTTGTACACTTTGAGTTTTTGGCTGAATTTTTTTGTGCACTCCAATAAAAATACAAGGATCACGTCTTCCAAGTTTGGGGCCAAAAATCCTTCCAAAAAAATTTTAAAAAATCCCGAACCGCCAAAAGTTTCAAAAATCATGAAAAATCAAAAACGAGTCGTCTTGCCATAAAGCTTCACGTGAAGGCTTAAAGGACCATTGTATGAATTTACAAGCCATAAAAATGGCATTGGCACGTAAAAATATGAAGATGTGCCAAACCCACCTACCACACTATTGATCCAAGGCTTGCGCATCCCGTCTCTCTGGTCGACGTAGTGCCCGCCTGCCCGCCCGCCCGTCCGCTCATTTCGTCGGTTGGCTTAGGTATATGGAGTTCATTCCCAGTCTAAGATTAGACAGGACTGAAAGATGCGACAGCAGGATCGGTGGCACATAAAGGGGAACCGGTCGATCCCCGACTTGCACATCCCGCCCATTTGGCCGGTTGAGCACCCGCACGTTCATTTTATGGGTTGACTTAGGCATACGGAGTTCATTCCCAGTCTAACCATACAGAGTTCATTCCCAGTCTAAGATCGGACCGGACCGAGGGTTGCGACAGCACATGCTGGGCTTGGGCATGTGCTGGTGCCGCATTTTTCTTCGTCGGGGCACCATCGCCTGAGCATCATTGGAGAACCTGACCGGCGGCATTGGGGTTCTGGCGATCAGGGGGGCCGGGGGGTGTGCGCACATGATGTGCGATGGATGCTGGTACTTGGCCCTTATATTGGCCCCCTATCCCTCATCAAACCTCGAGAACTCACACCCCCTTAAAGAGCATTTGAGATTTTACAAGTTTGCTACCAGTAGCCATTAAAGTGTCTGAAATGGGGACACTTTTTTCAAATGGTCACAAAATCTTGTACACTTCAAGTTTTTAGCTGAATTCTTTTGTGCATGCCAACAAAAATACAAGGATCATGTCTATCAACTTTGGGGCCAAAACTCCTTCTGAAAAAATTTTAAAAAATCCCGAACCTTAAAAAGTTTTGAAAATCTTGAAAAATAGAAAACGAGTCGTCTTGCCATGAAACTTCACGTGAAGGCTTAAGGGACCTTTTTATGAATTTAGAAGCCATAAAAATGGCATTGGCACGCAAAAATATGAAGATGTGCCTAACCCCACCTACCACCCTATCGATCCACGGCTTGCGCATCTCGTCTCTCTGCCCTGCGTAGTGCCCGCCCACCCGTCCGCTCGTTTCGTTGGTTGGCTTAAGCATACAGAGTTCATTCCAAGTATTAGATCAGACCAGACTGAGGTTGTGGTAGCAGGATCGGCAACACGCAGAGGGGGACCCGATCGATCCCCGGCTTACGCATCCCGCCCCTCTGGCCGGCTGAGTGCCCACACGCTCGTTTTGTGGGTTGACTTAGGCATACGGAGTTCATTCCCAGTCTAAGCATATGGAGTTCATTCCCAGTCTAAGATCGGACTGAACCGAGGGTTACGGCAGCACATGCTGGGCTCGGGCATGTGCTGGTGCCGCATTTTTCTTCGTCGGGGCACCATCGCCGGAGCATTGCCCGAGAACCTGACCGAAGGTATTGAGGTTCCGGTGATCGTGGGGGCCGGGGGGTGTACGCACATGATGTGTGATGGGTGCTGGTACTTAGCACTTATATTGTCCCCCTATCCCTCATCAAACCTCGAGAACTCACACCCCATTAAAGAGCATTTGAGATTTTACAGGTTTGCTGCCAGTAGCCATTAAAGTGTCTAAAATGGGGACACTTTTTTCAAATGGTCACAAAATCTTTTACACTTTGAGTTTTTAGCTGGATTTTTTTATGCATGCCAACAAAAATAAAAGGATCACGTCTACCAAGTTTGGGGCCAAAACTCCTTCCGAAAAAATTTTAAAAAATCCCGCACCTTAAAAAGTTTCAAAAATCATGAAAAATAGAAAACGAGTCGTCTTGCCCTGAAACTTCACGTGAAGGCTTAAGGGATGATTGTATGAATTCACAAGCCATAAAAATGGCATTGGCATGCAAAAATATGAAGATGTGCCTAAACCCACCTGATCAACGGCTTACGCATCCCGTCTTTCTGGCCGACATAGTACCCGCCCGCCCGCCCACTCATTTCATCGGTTGGCTTAGGCATACGGAGTTCATTCCCAGTCTAAGATCAGACCAAACTGAGTGTTGTGGTAGAAGGATCGGCAGCACGCAGAGGGGGACCCAGTCGATCCTTCGCTTGCGCATCCCGCCCCTCTGGCCGGTTGACCACCCGCACGCTCGTTTCATGGGTTGACTTAGGCATACGGAGTTCATTCCCAGTCTACAATCAGACCGGACTGAGGGTTACAGCAGCACATGCTGGGCTCGGGCATGTGCTGGTGTCACATTTCTCTTCGTCAGCGCACCATCGCCGGAGCATCGTCGGAGAACCTGACCTGCGGCATTGGGGTTCCGACGATCGGGGGGGCCGGGGGGGTGTGCACACCTGATGTGCATGGGTACTGGTACATGGCCCTTATATTGGCCCCCTATCCCACATCAAACCTCGAGAACTCACACCCCCTTAAAGAGCATTTGAGATTTTACAGGTTTGTTGCCAGTAGCCATTAAAGTGTCTGAAATCGGGACACTTTTTTCAAATGGCCACAAAATCTTGTACACTTTTAGTTTTTAGCTGAATTTTTTTTTGCATGCCAACAAAAATACAAGGATCATGTCTACCAAGTTTGGGGCCAAAACTCCTTCCGAAAAATTTTTAAAAAATCCCAAACCGCAAAAAGTTTCAAAAATCATGAAAAACAGAAAATGAGTCGTCTTGCCCTGAAACTTCACGTGAAGGCTTAAGGGATGATTGTATGAATTTACAAGCCATAAAAATGGCATTGGCATCCAGAAATATGAAGATGTGCCTAAACCCACCTGATCCACGGCTTACGCATCCCGTCTTTCTGGTCGACGTAGTGCCCGCCCGCCCGCTCGCTCGTTTCATCGGTTGGCTAGGCATACGGGGTTCATTCCCAGTCTAAGATCGGACCGGACTGAGGGTTGTGGCAGAAGGATCGGCAGCATGCAGAGGGGGACCCGGTCAATCCTTGGCTTGCGCATCCCACCCCTCTGGCCGGCTGACCGCCCGTACGCTCGTTTCATGGGTTGACTTAGGCATACAGAGTTCATTCCCAGTCTAAGCATACGGAGTTCATTCCCAGTCTACAATCGGGTCGGCCCAAGGGTTGCAGTAGCACATGCTGGGCTCAGGCATGTGCTGGTGTCACATTTATCTTCGTCAGCGCACCATCACCGGAGCATCATCGGAGAACCTGACCGGCGACATTGGGGTTCCGACGATCGGGGGGGCCGGGGGGGTGTGCACACTTGATGTGCATGGGTACTGGTACATGGCCCTTATATTGGCCCCCCATCCCACATCAAACCTCGAGAACTCACACCCCCTTAAAGAGCATTTGAGATTTTACAGGTTTGCTGCCAGTAGCCATTAAAGTGTCTAAAATGGGGACACTTTTTTCAAATGGCCACAAAATCTTGTACACTTTGAGTTTTTAGCGGAATTTTTTTGTGCATGCCAAAAAAAATAATAGGATCATGTCTACCAAGTTTGGGGCCAAAACTCCTTCCGAAAAAATTTTAAAAAATCCCAAACCTTAAAAAGTTTCAAAAATCATGAAAAATAGAAAACGAATCGTCTTGCCCTGAAACTTCACGTGAAAGCTTAAGGGATGATTGTATGAATTTAAAAGCCATAAAAATGGCATTGGCATGCAAAAATATGAAGATGTGCCTAAACCCACCTGATCCACGGCTTACGCATCCCGTCTTTCTGGCCGACGTAGTGCTCACCCGTCTGCCCGCCCGCTCATTTCATCGGTTCGCTTAGGCATACGGAGTTCATTCCCAGTCTAAGATCGAACCTGACTGAGGGTTGTGGCAGAAGGATCGGCAGCATGCAGAGGGGGACCCGATCGATCCTTGGCTTGCGCATCCCACCCCTCTGGCCGGCTGACCGCCCGTACGCTCGTTTCGTGGGTTGACTTAGGCATACGGAGTTCATTCCTAGTCTAAGCATACGGAGTTCATTCCCAGTCTACAATTGGATCAGACCAAGGGTTGCGGCAGCACATGCTGGGCTGGGCATGTGCTGGTGTCACATTTCTCTTCGTCAGCGCACCATCACCGGAGCATCGTCGGAGAACCTGACCGGCGGCATTGGGGTTCTGACGATCGGGGAGGCCGGGGGGGTGTGCACACCTGATGTGCATGGGTACTAGTACATGGCCCTTATATTGGCCCCCTATCCCACATCAAACCTCGAGAACTCACACCCCCTTAAAGAGCATTTGAGATTTTACAGGTTTGCTGCCAGTAGCCATTAAAGTGTCTGAAATGGGGACACTTTTTTCAAATGGCCACAAAATCTTGTACACTTTGAGTTTTTAGTGGAATTTTGTTGTACATGCCAAAAAAAATACAAGGATCATGTCTACCAAGTTTGGGGCCAAAACTCCTTCCGAAAAAATTTTAAAAAATCCCAAACCGCAAAAAGTTTCAAAAATCGTGAAAAATAGAAAACGAGTCGTCTTGCCATGAAACTTCATGTGAAGGCTTAAGGGACCATTTTATTAATTTACAAGCCATAAAAATGGCATTGGCATGCAGAAATATGAAGATGTGCCTAAACCCACCTACCACCCTATCGTTCCGCGGCTTGCGCATCCCGTCTCTCTGGCCGGCGTAGTCCCCGCCTGCCCGCCCGCTCATTTTATCAGTTGGCTTTGGCATACAAAGTTCATTCCCAATCTAAGATTAGACCAAATTGAGGGTTACGGCAGCAGGATCTGCAGCACGCAGAGTGGGACCCGATGATCCCCGGCTTACGCATCCCGCCCCTCTGGCCGGCTGAGCGCCCGCACGCTCGTTTCGTGGATTGACTTAAGCATACAGTGTTCATTCCAGTCTAAGCATACAGAGTTCATGTTGGGCTCGAGAATGTGCTGGTGCCGTATTTTTCTTCGTCGGGGCACCATCGTCGGAGCATCGTCGGAGAACCTGATCGACGGCACTAAGGTTCCGTCGATCGGGGGGGTCGGGGGGGTGTGCGCACATGATGTGCGATGGGTGCTGGTACTTGGCCCTTATATTGGCCCGCTATCCCTCATCAAACCTTGAGAACTCACATGCCCTTAAAGAACTTTTGAGATTTTACAGGTTTGCTGCCAGTAGCCATTAAAGTGTCTGAAATGGGGACACTTTTTTCAAATGGGCACAAAATCTTGTAAACTTTGAGTTTTTAGCTGAATTTTTTTGTGCATACCAAAAAAAATACAAGGATCACGTCTACCACGTTTATGGCCAAAACTCCTTTTAAAAAAATTTTAAAAAATCCTGAACCGTAAAAAGTTTCAAAAATCATGAAAAATTGAAAACGAGTCATCTTGCCATGAAACTTCACGTGAAGGCTTAAGGGACCATTGTATGAATTTACAAGCCATAAAAATAGCATTGGCATGTAGAAATATGAAGTTGTGCCTAAACCCACCTACCACCCTATCGATCCATGGCTTGCGCATCTCATCTCTCTGGTCGGCGTAGTGCCCGCCTGCCCGTCCACTCGCTCGTTTCATCGGTTGGCTTATGCATACGGAGTTCATTCCCAGTCTAAGATTGGACTAGATCGAGGGTTACGATAGTAGGATCGACAGCATGTAGAGGGGGACTCGGTTGATCCCCGGCTTGATCATCCCGCCCCTTTGGCTGGCTGAATGCTCGCACGCTCGTTTCGTGGGTGGACTTAGGCATACGGAGTTCATTCCCAGTCTAAGATCAGATCAGATCAAGGGTTGTGGCAGCACATGCTAGGCTTGGGCATGTGCTGGCGCCGCATTTTTCTTCGTCAGGGTACCATCGCCAGAGCATCGCCGGAGAACCTGATCGGTGGCATTGGGGTTTTGACAATCGGGGGGTCAGGGGGGTGTGCGCACATGATGTGGGATGGGTGCTGGTACTTGGCCCTTATATTGGCCCCCTATCCCTCGTCAAACCTCGAGAACTCACACCCCCTTAAAGAGCATTTGAGATATTATAGGTTTGCTGCCAGTAGCCATTAAAATGTCTGAAATGGGGACACTTTTTTCAAATGGTCACAAAATCTTGTACACTTCGAGTTTTTAGCTGAATTTTTTTTTGCATGCCAACAAAAATACAAGGATCACGTTTACAAAGTTTGGGGCCAAAACTCCTTCCGAAAAAATTTTCAAAAACCCCAAACTGCAAAATGTTTCAAAAATCGTGAAAAATAGAAAACGAGTCATCTTGCCATGAAACTCCACGTGAAGGCTTAAGGGACCATTTTATGATTTTACAAGCCATAAAAATGGCATTGGTACACAGAAATATGAAGATGTGCCTAACCCCACCTACCACCCTATCGATCCACGACTTGCGCATCCCATCTCTCTGGCCGGCGTAGTGCTCGCCCGCCCGCCCGTTCATTTCATCGGTTGGCTTAGGCATACGGAGTTCATTCCCAGTCTAAGATCAAACCAGATCGAGGGTTACGATAGCAGGATCGGCAACACACAGAATGGGACTCGGTCGATCCTCGGCTTACGCATCCTACCCCTCTGGTCGATTGAGCGCCCGCACGCTCGTTTTATGTGTTGACTTAGGCATACAGAGTTCATTCCCAGTCTAAGCATACAGAGTTCATTCCCAGTCTAAGATTAGACCAGATCAAGGGTTACGGCAGCACATGCTGGGCTCGGGCATGTGCTGGTGCCATATTTTTCTTCGTCGGGACATCATCGTCACAGAACCTGATAGGCGGCATTGGGGTTTTGGTGATCGGGGGGCCCGGGGGGGTGTGCGCACATGATGTACGATGGGTTCTGGTACTTGGCCCTTATATTGGCCCCCTATCCCTCATCAAACCTCGAGAACTCACACCCCCTTAAAGAGCATTTGAGATTTAACAAGTTTGCTGCCAGTAGACATTAAAGTGTCTAAAATGGGGACACTTTTTTCAAATGGTCACAAAATCTTGTACACTTCGAGTTTTCAGCTGAATGTTTTTGTGCATGCCAACAAAAATAGAAGGATCACGTCTACCTAGTTGGGGCCAAAACTCCTTCCGAAAAGATTTTAAAAAATCCTGAACCGTAAAAAGTTTCAAAAAGCATGAAAAATAAAAAATGAGTCATCTTGTCATGAAACTTCATGTGAAGGCTTAAAGGACCATTGTATGAATTTACAAGCCATAAAAATGGCATTGCTATGCAGAAATATGAAGATGTACCTAAACCCACCTTCCACCCTATCGATCCAAGGCTTGCGCATCCCATCTCTCTGGCTGGCATAGTGCCCGCCCGCTCATTCGTTTCATCGATTGGCTTAGGCATACGGAGTTCATTACCAGTCTAAGATCGGACCAGACTGAGGGTTGTGGCAGCAGAATTGGCAGCACGTAGAGGGGGACCCTGTCGATCCCCGGCTTGCACATCCCATCCCTCTCGAAGGCTGAGCGCCCGCACGCTCGTTCCGTGGGTTGACTTAGGCATACGGAGTTCATTCCCAGTCTAAGCATACGGACTTCATCCCCAATCTAAGATTGGATCAGACCGAGGATTGTGACAGCACATGCTGGGCTCGGGCATCTCCGGGGGCCGCATTTTTCTTCACCGAGGCACCATCGTCGAAGCATCGCAGGAGAACCTGACCGGCGGCATTAGGGTTCCGGCAATCGGGGGGGCCTGAGGGGGTGTGCGCACATTATGTGCGATGGGTGCTGGTACTTGGCCCTTATATTGGCCCCCTATCCCTCATCAAACCTCAAGAACTCATGCCCTTTTAAAGAGCAATTGAGATTTTACAGGTTTGCGGCCAGTAGCCATTAAAGTGTCTGAAATGGGGACACTTTTTTCAAATGGTCACAAAAACTGGTACACTTCGAGTTTTTAGTTGAATTGTTTTGTGCATGCCAACAAAATTACAAGGATCATGTCTACCAAGTTTGGGGCCAAAAATCCTTTCAAAAAAATTTTAAAAAATCCTGAACCGCAAAAAGTTTCAAAAATAATGAAAAATAAAAAACGAGTCGTCTTGCCATGAAAGTTCACGTGAAGGCTTAAGGGACCATTGTATGAATTTACAAGCCATAAAAATGGCATTGCCATGCAGAAATATGAAGATGTGCCTAAATCCACCTACCACCCTATCGATCCACGGCTTGAGCATCCCGTCTCTCTGGCCGGCATAGTGCCCGTCCGCCCACCCGCCCGCTCATTTCGTCAGTTCGCTTAGGCATACTGAGTTCATTCCCAGTCTAAGATCAGACCAGACCGAGGGTTGCGGCAGCAGGATCAGCAGCACGCAGAGGGGACCCGACCGATCCCCAGCTTGTGCATCCCGCCCCTCTGGCCGGCTGAGCACCTGCACGCTCGTTTCGTGGGTTGACTTAGGCATACGGAGCTCATTCCCAGTCTAGGCATACGGAGTTCATTCCCAGTCTAAGATTGGATCAGACCAAGGGTTGCGGTGGCACATGCTGGGCTCGGGCATTTGCTGGTGCCGCATTTTTCTTCGCCGGGTCACCATCGCTGGAGAACCTGACCGACGGCATTAGGGTTTCGATGATCGGGGGGGTCGGAGGGGTGTGCGGACATGATTTGCGATGGGTGCTGGTACTTGCCCGTTATTGTGGCCCCCTATCCCTCATCAAACCTCGAGAACTCACACCCCATTAAAGAGCGTTTGAGATTTTACAAGTTTGCTGCCAGTAGCCATTAAAGTGTCTGAAATGGGGACATTTTTTTCAAATGGTCACAAAATCTTGTACACTTCGAGTTTCTAGCTGAATTTTTTTGTGCATGCCAAAAAAAATAGAGGGATCACGTCTACCAAGTTTGGTTCCAAAACTCCTTCTGAAAAAATTTTGAAAAATCCCAAACTGCAAAAAGTTTCAAAAATCGTGAAAAATAGAAAATGAGTCGTCTTGCCATGAAACTTCACGTGAAGGCTTAAGGGACCATTGTATGAATTTACAAGCCATAAAAATGGCATTGGCATGCAGAAATATGAAGATGTGCCTAAGCCCACCTACCACACTATCGATCCGTGGCTTGCGCAACCCGTCTCTCTGGCTGGCGTAGTGCCCGCCCGCCCGTTTGTTTCGTCGATTGGCTTAGGCATACGGAGTTCATTCCCAGTCTAAGCATACGGAGTTCATTCCAAGTATAAGATTGAATCAGACTGAGGGTTGCGGTAGCACATGCTAAGCTCGGGCTTATGCTGGTGCCACATTTTTCTTTGTCGAGGGACCATCGTCGGAGCATCATCGGAGAGCCTGACCGGTAGCATTGGGGTTCCGGCGATCGAGGGGGCCAGAGTGGGTGTGCGCACATGATGTGCAATGGGTGCTGGTACTTGGCCCTTATATTGGCCCCTATCCCTCATCAAACCTCAAGAACTCACACCCCCTCAAAGAGCATTTGAGATTTTACAAGTTTGCGGCCAGTAGCCATTAAAGTGTCTGAAATGGGAACACTTTTTTCAAATGGTCACAAAATCTTGTACACTTCGTGTTTTTAACTGAATTTTTTTGTGCATGCCAACAAAAATACAAGGATCACGTATACCAAGTTTGGGGCCAAACTCCTTCCGAAAAAATTTTAAAAAATCTCGAACCGTAAAAAGTTTCAAAAATCGTGAAAAATAGAAAATGAGTCATCTTGCCATGATAGTTCACGTGAAGGCTTAAGGGGTCGTCGTATGAATTTACAAGCCATAAAAATGGCATTGGCACGTAGAAATATGAAGATGTACCTAAACCCACCTACCACCCTATCGATCCACGACTTGCACATCTCGTCTCTCTGGCCGGCGTACTGCCCGCCCGCCCGTCCGCTCCTTTCGTTGGTTGGCTTAGGCATAAGGAGTTCATTCCCAGACTAAGATCAGACCGGACTGAGGGTTGTGGTAGCAGGATCGGTAAGACACAGAGGGGGACCCGACCGATCCTCGGCTTGCACATCCCTCCCCTCTGGTCGGTTGAGCGCCCGCATGCTCGTTTCGTGGGTTGACTTAGGCATACGGAGTTCATTCCCAGTCTAAGCATACGGAGTTCATTCCCACTCTAAGATCGGACCAGACCGAGGGCTGCGGCAGCACATGTTGGGCTCGGGCATGTGCTGGTGTGGCATTTTTCTTTGTCGGGGCACCATCGTCGGAGCATCGTAAAAAAACCTGACCGACGGCATTGGGGTTCCGGCGATCGGGGGGGCCGGGGGGTGTGCGCACATGATGTACCGTGGGTGCTGGTACTTGGCCCTTATATTGGCCCCCTATCCCTCATCAAACCTTGAGAACTCACACCCCCTTAAAGAGCATTTGAGATTTTACGGGTTTGCTACCAGTAGCCATTAAAGTGTCTAAAATGGGGACACTTTTTTCAAATGGTCACAAAATCTTGTACACTTCGAGTTTTTAGCTGAATTTTGCTATGCATGCCAAAAAATATTCAAGGATCACGTCCACCTAGTTTGGGGCCAAAACTCCTTCCGAAAAAATTTTAAAAAATCTCGAACCGCAAAAAGTTTCAAAATCGTGAAAAATAGAAAACGAGTCATCTTGCCATGAAACTTCACGTGAAGGCTTAAGGGACCATTGTACGAATTTACAAGCCATAAGAATGGCATTGGCACACAAAAATATGAAGATGTGCCTAAAGCCACCTACCACCCTATCGGTCCAAGGCTTGCGCAACTCGTCTCTCTGGCCAACGTAGTGCCCGCCCACCCGCCCGTTCGTTTCGTCGGTTGGCTTAGGCATACCGAGTTCATTCCCAGTCTAAGATTGGACCGGACCAAGGGTTCCGGCAGTAGGATCGGTAGCGCATAGAGGGGGACCCAGTCGTTCCTCGGCTTGCACATCCCGCCCCTCTGGCCGACAGAGCGCCCGTACGCTCGTTTCGTGGGTTAACTTAGGCATATGGAGTTCATTCCTAGTCTAAGCATACGGAGTTCATTCCAAGTCTAAGATCGGACCGGACCGAGGGTTGCGCCAGCACATGCTGGGCTCGGGCATGTGCTGGTGCCGCATTTTTCTTCGTCGGGGCACCATCGTCGGAGCATCGTTGGAGAACCTGACCGACGGCATTGGGGTTTCGATGATCGGGGGGGCCAGGAAGGGTTGTGCGCACATGATTTGCGATGGGTGCTGATACTTGGCCCGAGAACTCACACCACCTTAAAGAGCATTTGACATTTTACAGGTTTGCTGCTAGTAGCCATTAAAGTGTCTGAAATGGGGACACTTTCTTCAAATGGCCACAAAATCTTGTACACTTCGAGTTTTTAGCTGAATTTTTTTGTGCATGCCATCAAAAATACAAGGATCATGTGTACCATGTTTGGGGTGAAAAGTCCTTCAGAAAAAATTTTAAAAAATCCCGAACCGCAAAAGGTTTCAAAAATCAAGAAAAATAGAAAACGAGTCGTCTTGCCATGAAACTTCACGGGAAAGCTTAAGGGACCATTGTATGAATTTACAAGCCATAAAAATTGCATTGGCACGTGGAAATATGAAGATGTGCCTAATGCCACCTATCACCCTATCGATCCACGGCTTGCGCATCCCGTCTCTCTGGGCGGCGTAGTGCCCGCTAGCCCGTCTGCCCGTTCTTTTCGTCAGTTGGCTTAGGCATACGAGTTCATTCCCAGTCTAAGATCAAACTAGACCAAGGGTTGTGGCAGCAAGATTGGCAGCACGCAGAGGGGGACCAGGCTGATCCCCGGCTTGCGCATCTTGCCCCTCTGGTCAACTGAGTGCCCGCACGCTCGTTTTGTGGGTTGACTTAGGCATACGAAGTTCATTCCCAGTCTAAGCATACGAAGTTCATTCCCAGTCTAAGATCGGACATGATCGAGGGTTGTGGTAGCACATGCTGGGCTCGGGCATGTACTGGTGTCGTATTTTTCTTCGTCGAGGCACCATCGTCGGAGCATCGCCGGAGAACCTGACCGGGGGGGGTGTGCGCACATGATGTGCAATGGGTGCTGGTACTTGGCCCTTATATTGGCCCCTTATCCCTCTTCAAACCTTGAGAACTCACACCCCTTAAAGAGCATTTGAGATTTTACAAGTTTGCTGCCAGTAGCCATTGAAGTGTCTGAAATGGGGACACTTTTTTCAAATGGTCACAAAATCTTGTTCACATAGAGTTTTTAGCTGATTTTTTTTGTGCATGCCAACAAAAATACAAGGATCACATCTACCAAGTTTGTGGCCAAAACACCTTCCAAAAAAATTTTAAACAATCCCGAACCAAAAAAAGTTTTGAAAATCGTGAAAAATAGAAAATGAGTCGTCTTGCATTGAAACTTCACGTGAAGGCTTAAAGGACTATTGTATGAATTTACAAGCCATAAAAATGGCATTGGCACATAGAAATATGAAGATGTGCCTAAACCCACCTACCACCCTATTGATCCATGGTTTACGCATCCCGTCTCTCTGGCCGGCATAGTGCCCGCCCCCCGCCCGCTCGTTTCGTCGGTTGGCTTAGGCATACGGAGTTCATTCTCAGTCTAAGATCAGATCGGATCGAGGGTTACGGTAGCAGGATCGATAGCACATAGAGGGGGACCCGACCGTTCCTCGACTTGTGCGTCCTGCCCCTCTGGCCGGCTGAGCGCCCGCACGCTCGTTTCGTGGGTGGACTTAGGCGTACGGAGTTCATTCCCAGTCTAAGCATACGGAGTTCATTCCCAGTCTAAGATCGGACCAGATCGAGGGTTGCAGCAGTACATGCTGGGCTCGGGCATGTGCTGGTGCTGCATTTTTCATCGCTGGAGAACCTGACCGGCAGCATTAGGGTTTCGGTAATCGGGGGGCCTGGGGCGGGTGTAAGCACATGATGTGCGATGGGTGCTGCGACTTGGCCCTTATATTGGCCCCCTATGCCTCATCAAACCTTGAGAACTCACATCCCCTTAAATAGCCTTTGAGATTTTATAGGTTTGCTGCCAGTAGCCATTAAAGTGTCTGAAATGGGGACACTTTTTTCAAATGGTCACAAAATCTTGTACACTTCGAGTTTTTAGCTGAATTTTTTTGTGCATGCCAACAAAAATACAAGGATCACGTCTACCAAGTTGGGGCCAAAAATCCTTCTGAAAAAATTTTAAAAAATCCCGAACCGTAAAAAGTTTAAAAAATCATGAAAAATAGAAAACGAGTCGTCTTGCCATGAAAGTTCACGTGAAGGCTTAAAGGACCATTGTATGAATTTACAAGCCATAAAAATGGCATTGGAATACAAAAAAATGAAGATGTGCCGAAAGCCACCTACCACCCTATCGATCCACGGCTTGTGCATCCCGTCTCTCTGGCCGACGAGTGCCCGCCCTCCCACCCGCCTGCTCATTTCGTCGATTGGCTTAGGCATACGGAGTTCATTCCCAGTCTAAGATCGAACCAGACTGAGGGTTGTGGCAGCCGGATCGATAGCACGTAGAGGGGGAACCGACCGATCCTTGGCTTGCGCATCCCACGCCTCTGGCTGGCTGAGCGCCTGTACGCTCGTTTCGTGGGTTGACTTAGGCATACAGAGTTCATTCCCAGTCTGAGATCGGATCGGACCGAGGGTTGTTGTAGCACATGCTGGGCTAGGGCATGTGCTGGTGCCATATTTTTCTTCACCGGGGCACCATCACCGGAGCATCGTCAGAAAACCTGACCGACGGCATTGGGGTTCCGACAATCGGGGGGGCCGGGGGGGTGGTGTGCTCACATGATATGCGATGGGTGCTGGTACTTGGCCCTTATATTGGCCCCTATCCCTCATCAAACCTCGAGAACTCACACCCCCTTAAAGAGCATTTGAGATTTTACAGGTTTGCTGGCAGTAGCCATTAAAGTGTCTGAAATTGGGACACTTTTTTCAAATGGTCACAAAATCTTGTACAGTTCGAGTTTCTAGCTGAATTGTTTTGTGCATGCCAACAAAAATAGAAGGATCACGTCTACCAAGTTTGGGGCCAAAACTCCTTCCAAAAAAATTTTAAAAATCCTGAGCCGCAAAAAGTTTTGAAAATCGTGAAAAATAGAAAAACGAGTCGTTTTGCCATAAAACTTCACGTGAAGACTTAAGGGACCGTTGTATGAATTTACAAGCCATAAAAGTGGCATTGGCATGCAGAAATATGAAGATGTACCTAAACCCACCTACCAACCTATCGATACACGGCTTGCGCATCCTGTCTCTCTGGCCGGCGTAGTGCCCGCCCGCCCACTCGCTCGCTCGTTTCATCGGTTGGCTTAGGCATACAGAGTTCATTCCCAGTCTAAGATCAGACCGGACCGAGGGTTGCGACAGTAGGATCGGCAGCACGTAGAGAGGGACCCAACCAATCCCCGGCTTGCGCATCCTGCCCCTCTGGCCGGCTGAACGACCGCACACTCATTTCGTGGGTTGACTTAGGCATACAGAGTTCATTCCTAGTCTAAGATCAGACCGGACCAAGGGTTGCGGTAGCACATGTTGGGCTCGGGCATGTGATGGTGCCACATTTTCCTTCGTTGGGGCACCATCGTCGGAGCATCCCGGGAGAACCTGACCGACGGCATTGGGGTTCCGGCAATCAAGGGGCCCGGGGGGGTGTGCGCACATGATGTGCGATGGCTGCTGGTACTTGGCCCTTATATTGGCCCCCTATCCCTCATCAAACCTCGAGAACTCACACACCCTCCAAGAGTATTTGAGATTTTACAAGTTTGCTGCCAGTAGCCATTTAAGTGTCTTAAATGGAGACACTTTTTTCAAATGGTCACAAAATCTTGTACACTTCGAGTTTTTAGCTCAATTTTTTTATGCATGCCAACAAAAATACAGGGATCACGTCTACCAAGTTTGGGGGCCAAAAATCCTTCCAAAAAAATTTTAAAAAATCCCGAACCGTAAAAAGTTTTGAAAATCGTGAAAAATAGAAAATGAGTCATTTTGCCATGAAACTTCACGTGAAGGCTTAAGGGACCATTGTATGAATTTACAAGCCATAAAAATGGCATTGGCATGCAGAAATATGAAGATGTACCTAAACCCACCTACCACCCTATCGATCCACGGCTTGCGCATCCCGTCTCTCTGGCCGGCGTAGTGCCCGCCCGCCCCTCGTTTCATCGGTTGGCTTAGGCATACGGAGTTCAATCCTAGTCCAAGATCGGACCAGACCGAGGGTTGCAGTTGTAGGATCAACAGCACATAGAGGGGGACCTGACCGATCCCTGGCTTGCGCATCCCGCCCCTCTGGCCGCTCGAGTGCTCGCACGCTCGTTTCATGGGTTGACTTAGGCATACGGAGTTCATTCCTAGTCTAAGATACGGAGTTCATTGCTAGTCTAAGATTGGACCAGACCGAGGGTTGCGGCAGCACATGCCAGGCTCAAGCATGTGCTGGTGAGGAATTTTTCTTGGTCGGGGCACCGTCGTCGGAGCATCGCCGGAGAACCTGACCGACGGCAATAGGGTTCCGACGATCAGGGGGGCTAGGGGGTGTGCGCACATGATGTGTGATGGGTGCTGGTACCTGGCCCCTATATTGGCCCCCTTTCCCTCATCAAACCTCGAGAACACGTACTCCCTTAAAGAGCATTTGAGATTTTATAGGTTTGCGGCCAGTGGCCATTAAAGTGTCTGAAATGGGGACACTTTTTTCAAATGGTCACAAAATCTTGTACACTTCGAGTTTTTAGCTGAACTTTTTTGTGCAGGCCGACAAAAATACAAGGATCACGTCTACCAAGTTTGGGGCCAAAACTCCTTCCGAAAAAATTTTAAAAAATCTCAAACCACAAAAAGTTTCAAAAATCATGAAAAATAGACAACGAGCCGTCTTGCCATGAAACTTCACGTGAAGGCTTAAGGGACCATTGTATGAATTCACAAGCCATAAAAATGATATTGGCACATAGAAATATGAAGATGTGCCTAAACCCACCTAACATCCTATCGATCCATGGCTTGCGCATCCCATCTCTCTGGCCGGCATAGTGCCCACCCGCCCGTCCGCCCGTTCGTTTCTTCGGTTGGCTTAGGCATATAGAGTTCACTCCCAGTCTAAGATCAGACCAGACCGAGGGTTGTGGCTGCAGAATCGATAGCACACAAAGAAGGACTCAGCCGATCCTCAGCTTGCACATCCTGCCCCTCTGGCCGGCTGAGCACCCGCACGCTCCTTTCGTGGGTTGACTTAGGCATACGGAGTTCATTCCCAGTCTGCAATTGGCGCAGCGATTGGGGTTCTGGCGATCGGGGGGGTCAGGGGGGTGTGCGCACATGATGTACGATGGGTGCTGGTACTTGGCCCTTATATTTGCCCCATATCCCTCATCAAACCTCGAGAACTCACACCCCCTTAAAGAGAATTTGAGATTTTACAGGTTTGTTGCCAGTAGCCATTAAAGTGTCTGAAATGGGGACACTTTTTTCAAATGGTCACAAAATCTTGTACACTTTGAGTTTTTAGCTAATTTTTTTTGTGCATGCCAACGAATATACAAGGATCACGTCTGCCAAGTTCAGTGCCAAAAATCTTTCCAAAAAAATTTTAAAAAATCTGAAACCGTAAAAAGTTTCAAAAATCATGAAAAATAGAAAACGAGTCGTCTTACCATGAAACTTCGCGTGAAGGCTTAAGGGACCATTGTATGAATTTACAAGCCATAAAAATGGCATTGGCACACAAAAATATGAAAATGTTCCTAAACCCATCTCCCACCCTATCTATCCACGGCTTGCGCATCCCGTCTCTCTGGCCGGCGTAGTGCCCGCCTGCCCGCCCGCCCGCTTGTTTCATCGGTTGGCTTAGGCATACGGAGTTCATTCCTAGTCTAAGATCAGACCAGACTGAGGGTTGCGATAGTAGGATCGGCAACACACAGAGGGGGGCCCGGTCGATCCCTGGCTTACGCATCCCGCCCTGCTGGTCGGCTGAGCGACCGCATGCTCGTTTTGTGGGTTGACTTAGGCATACGGAGTTCATTCCCAGTCCAAGCATACAGAGTTCATTCCCAGTCTAAGATCAAACTGGATCGAGGGTCACCGTAGCACATGCTAGGCTCGGGCATGTGCTGGTGCCACATTTTTTTTCGCCAGGGCACCATCGCCGGAGCATCGTCGGTGAACCTAATCAGCGGCATTGGGGTTCTGACGATCAGGGTGCCAGGGGGAGTGTGCACATGATGTGCGATGGGTCTGGTACTTAGCCCTTATATTGGCCCCCTATCCCTCATCAAACCTCAAGAACTCACACCCCCTTAAAGAGCATTTGAGATTTTACAGGTTTGCTGCCAGTAGCCATTAAAGTGTCTGAAATGGGGACACTTTTTTCAAATGGTCACAAAATCTTGTACACTTTGAGTGTTTAGCTGAATTTTTTTATGCATGCCAACAAAAATACAAGGATCATGTCTACGAAATTTTGGGCCAAAACTCCTTCCAAAAAAATTTTAAAAAATCTCGAACCTCAGAAAGTTTCAAAAATCATGAAAAATAGAAAACGAGTCATCTTGCCATGAAACTTCAACTGAAGGCTTAAGGGACCATTGTATGAATTTACAAGCCATAAAAATGGCATTGGAACACAGAAATATGAAGGTGTGCCTGAATCCACCTACCATCCTATCGATTCACGACTTTCGCATCCCGTCTCTCTGGCTGGCGTAATGACCGCCCGCCCGCTCATTTCGTCGATTGGCATAGGCATACGAAGTTCATTCTCAGTCTAAGATCAGACCAGACCGAGGGTTGCTGCAGCAGGATCGACAGTACGCAGAGGGGGACCCGGCCGATCCCCGGCTTGTGCATCCCGCCCCTCTGGCTGACTGAGCGCCCGCACGCTCGTTTCGTGAGTTGACTTAGGCATACGGAGTTCATTCCCAGTCTAAAATCGGACCGGACCGAGGGTTGTTGCAGCACATGCTGGGCTCGGGCATCTGCTGGAGCCGCATTTTTCTTCGTCAGGGTACCATCGTCGGAGCATCGTCGGAGAACCTGACCGGCGGCATTGGGGTTCCGATGATCGGGGGGGCTAGGGGGGGTGTGCACACATGATGTGTGATGGGTGCTGCTACTTGGCCCTTATATTGGCCCCCTATCCCTCATCAAACCCTGAGAAATCACACCCCCTTAAAGAGCATTTGAGATTTTACAGGTTTGCTGCCAGTAGCAATTAAAGTGTCTAAAATGGGGACACCTTTTTCAAATGGTCACAAAATCTTGTACACTTCGAGTTTTTAGCTTAATTTTTTTGTGCATGGCAAAAAAAATACAACAATCATGTCTACCACGTTTGGGGCCAAAACTCCTTCCGAAAAAATTTTAAAAAATCTCAAACCGTAAAAAGTTTCAAAAATCGTGAAAAATAGAAAATGAGTCATCTTGCCATGAAACTTCACGTGAAGGCTTAAGGGACCATTGTATGAATTTACTAGCCATAAAAATGGCTTTGGCATGCAGCAATATGAAGATGTGCCTAAACCCACCTACCACCCTATCGATCCACGGCTTGCGCATCCCGTCTCTCTGGTAGGCGTAGTGCCCACCCGCCCGCCTGCCCGCTCGTTTCGTCGGTTGGCTTAGGCATACAGAGTTCATTCCCAGTCTAAGATTGGACCAAACTGAGGGTTACAACAACAGGATCGGCAGCACGTAGAGGGTGACCCATCCAATCCTTGGCTTGCGTATCCCGCCCCTCTAGCCGGCTGAGCGCCCGCACGCTCATTTCGTGGGTTGACTTAGGCATACGGAGTTCATTCCTAGTCTAAGCATACGGAGTTCATTCCCAGTCACAGATCAGACCAGACCGTGGGTTACGGTAGCACATGCTAGGCTCGGGCATGTGCTGGTGTCACATTTTTCTTTGTCGGGGCACCATCGCTGGCTCTACGCCAGAGAACCTGACTGGCGGCATTGGGGTTCTGACGATCGGGGGGTCGGGGGCGGTGTACGCACATGATGTGTGATGGGTGCTGGTACTTGGCCCTTATATTGCGCCCCTTTCCCTGATCAAACCTCGAGAACTCACACCCCCTTAAAGAGCATTTGAGATTTTACAGGCTTGCTGCCAGTATCCATTAAAGTGTCTGAAATGGGGATACTTTTTTCAAATGGTCACAAAATCTTGTACACATCGAGTTTTTAGCTGAATTTTTTTGTGCATGCCAAAAAAAATACAAGGATCATGTCTACCAACTTTGGCACCAAAACTCCTTCCAAAGAAATTTTAAAAAATCCCAAACCACAAAAAGTTTCAAAAATCATGAAAAATAGAAAACGAGTCATCTTGCCATGAAACTTCACATGAAGGCTTAAGGGACCATTGTATGAATTTACAAGCCATAAAAATATCATTGGCACACAGAAATATGAAGATGTGCCTCAACCCACCTACCACCCTATCGATCCATGGCTTGCGCATCCCATCTCTCTAGCCGGCGTAGTGCCCACCCGTCCGCCCGCTTATTTCGTTGGTTGGCTTAGGCATACGGAGTTCATTCCCAGTATAAGATTAGACCGGATCAAGGGTTGCGGCAGCAGGATCGACAGCGCGTAGAGGGGACCCGACCGATCCCCGGCTTGCGCATGCCAGCCCTCTGGCCGGCTGAGTGCCCGCATGCTCGTTCCGTGGGTTGATTTAGGCATACGGAGTTCACTCCCAGTTTAAGCATACGGAGTTCATTCCCAGTCTAAGATCGGATCGGACCAAGGGTTACGGCAGCACATGCTGGGCTCAGGCATATGCTGGTGCCGCATTTATCTTCGTCGGGACACCATCGTCGGAGCATCACCGGAGAACCTGACCGGCAGCATTATTTCTGACGATCGGAGGGGCGGGGGGTGTGCGCACATGATGTGCGATGGGTGCTGGCATTTGGCTCTTATATTGGCCCCCTATCCCTCATCAAACCTTGAGAACTCACACCCCCTTAAAGAGCATTTGAGATTTTACAGGTTTGCTGCCAGTAGCCATTAAAGTGTCTGAAATGGGGACACGTTTTTTGAATGGTCACAAAATCTTGTACACTTCGATTTTTTAGTTGAATTTTTTTGTGCATGCCAAAAAAAATACAAGGATCACATCTACCAAGTTTGGGGCAAAAACTCTTTCTGAAAAAATTTTAAAAAATCTCGAACCGCAAAAATTTTTGAAAATCGTGAAAAATAGAAAACGAGTCGTCTTGCCATGAAACTTCACGTGAAGGCTTAAAGGACCATTGTATGAATTTACAAGCCATAAAAATGGCATTGGCACACAGAAATATGAAGATGTGCCTAAACCCACCTACCACCCTATCGAACCAGGGCTTGCGCATCCCGTCTCTCTTGCCGGCGTAGTGCCCGCCCGCTCGTTTCGTCGGTTGGCTTAGGCATACAGAGTTCATTCTAAGATTGGATCAGGCTGAAGGTTGTGGTAGCAAGATCGGCTGCACGCAGTGGGGGACCCGGCCAATCCCCGGCTTGCGCATCCCGTCGATTTGGTCGGTTGAGCGCCCGTACGCTCGTTTCGTGGGTTGACCTAGGCATATGGAGTTCATTCCCAGTCTAAGCATACGGAGTTCATTCCTAGTCTAACATTGAACCGCAACGAGGGTTGTGGCAGTACATGCTGGGCTTGGGCATGTGCTGGTGTCGTATTTCTCTTCACCGGGGCACCATCTTCAGAGAACCTGACTGGCGGCATTGGGGTTCTGGTGATCGGGGGGGTCGGGTGGTGTGCGCACATGATGTACGACGGGTGCTGGTACTTGGCCCTTATATTGGCCCCCTATCCCTCATCAAACCTTGAGAACTCACACCCCCTTAAAGGGCATTTGAGATTTTATAGGTTTGCTGCCAGTAGCCATAAGGTGTCTGAAATGGGGACACTTTTTTCAAATGGTCACAAAATCTTGTACACTTCGAGTTTTTAGCTGAATTTTTTTGTACATGCCAATAAAAATACAAGGATCATGTCTACCTAGTTTGGGGCCAAAACACCTTTCGAAAAAATTTTAAAAAATCCTGAACTGTAAAAAGTTTCAAAAATCGTTAAAAATAGAAAACAGTCGTCTTGCCATGAAACTTCACGTGAAGGCTTAAGGGACCATTGTATGAATTTACAAGCCATAAAAATGGCATTGGCATGAAGAAATATTAAGATGTGCCTAAACTCACCTACCACTATATCGATCCACGGCTTGCGCATCCCGTCTGTCTGGCCGGCGTAGTACCCGCCTGCCCGCCCACCCCTCGTTTCGTCTGTTGGCTTAGGCATACGGAGTTAATTCCAAGTCTAAGATCGGACTAGATCGAGGGTTGCGACAACAGGATCGGCAGCACGCAGAGGGGGACCCGACCGATCCTCCGCTTGCGCATCCCGCCCTTTTGGCTGGCTGGGCGCCCGCACGTTCATTTCATGAGTTGGCTTAGGCATACAGAATTCATTCCTAGTCTAAGCATACGGAGTTCATTCCCAGTCTAAGATCGGATCGGATCGAGGGTTATGGCAGCACATGCTGGGCTCGAGCATGTGCTGGTGCCGCATATTTCTTCACTGGGGCACCATCACCGGAGAACCTGACCGACGGCATTGGGGTTCTGATGATCGGGGGGCCGGGGGGTGTGCGCACATGATGTGCGATTGGTGCTGGTACTTGGCCCTTATATTGGCCCCCTATCCCTCATCAAACCTCGAGAACTCACACCCCCTTAAAAAGCATTTGAGATTTTATAGGTTTGCTGCCAGTAGCCATTAAAGTGTCTGAAATGGGGACACTTTTTTCAAATGGTCACAAAATCGTGTAAACTTTGAGTTTTTAGCTGAATTTTTTTATGCATGCCAACAAACATACAAGGATCACGTCTACCAAGTTTGGGCCAGAACTCCTTCCAAAAAAATTTTAAAAAATCCCTAACGGCAAAAAGTTTCAAAAATCATGAAAAAAAGAAAACGAGACGTCTTGCCATGAAACTTCACGTGAAGGCTTAAGGGACCATTGTATGAATTTACAAGCCATGAAAATGACATTGGCACACAGAAATATGAAGATGTGCGTAAACCCGCCTACCGACGGCATTGGGGCTTCGGCGATCGGTGGGATGTGCGCACACGATGTGCGATGGGTGCTGGTACTTGGCCCTTATATTGGCCCCCTATCCCTCATCAAACGTCAAGAAATCACACCCCTTAAAGAGCATTTGAGATTTTACAGGTTTGCTGCCAGTAGCCATTAAAGTGTCTGAAATAGGGACACTTTTTTCAAATGGTCACAAAATCTTGTACACTTCAAGTTTTTAGCTGAATTGTTTTGTGCATGCCAACAAAAATACAAGGATCATGTCTACCAAGTCTGGGGCCAAAACTCCTTTTGAAAAAATTTTAAAAAATCCCAAACCTCAAAAAGTTTTGAAAATCATGAAAAATAGAAAACAAGTCGTCTTGCCATGAAACTTCACGTGAAGGCTTAAGGGACTATTGTATGAATTTACAAGCAGTGAAAATGGCATTGGCACACAGAAATATGAAGATGTGCCTAAACCCGCCTACCACCCTATCGATCGACGGCTTGCGTAACTCGTCTCTCTGGCCGGCGTACTGCCCGCCCGCTTGTTTCGTCGGTTGGCTTAGGCATACAGAGTTCATTCCCTATCTAAGATCCGACTGGATTGAGGGTTGCGGCAGCAGAATTGGCAACATGCAGAGGGGGACCCGATCGATCCCCGGCTTGTGCATCCCGTCCTTCTGGTCGGTTGAACGCCCGCACGCTCATTTCGTGGGTCGACTTAGGCAAACGAAGTTCATTCCCAGTCTAAGATTGGACCGGACCGAGGGTTACGGCAGCACATGCTGGGCTCGGGCATGTGCTGGTGCTGTATTTTTCTTCATCGAGGCACCATCGCCGGAGCATCCCCGGAGAACCTGACCGACGACATTGGGGTTCCGACGATCGGGGGGCAGGGGAGTGGTGTGCGCACATGATGTGCGATGGGTGCTGGTACTTGGCCCTTATATTGGCCCCTTATCCCTCATCAAACCTCAAGAACTCATACCCCCTTAAAGAGCATTTCAGATTTTACAGGTTTGCTGCTAGCAGCCATTAAAGTGTCTAAAGTGGGGACACTTTTTTCAAATGGTCACAAAATCTTGTACACTTCGAGTTTTTGGCTGAATTTTTTTGTGCATGCCAAAAAAAATACAGGGATCATGTCTACCAAGTCTGGGGCCAAAAATCCTTTTGAAAAAATTTTAAAAAATCCAAACCGTATAAAGTTTCAAAAATCGTGAAAAATAAAAAATGAGTCATCTTGCCATGAAACTTCACGTGAAGGCTTAAGGGACCATTGTATGAATTTACAAGCCATAAAAATGGCATTGGTATGTAGAAATATGAAGATGTGCCTAAACCCACCTACCGCCCTATCGATGCACGGCTTGCGCTTCCCGTCTCTCTGGTCGACGTAGTGCCCGGCCGCCCGCTCGTTTCATCGGTTGGCTTAGGCATATGGAGTTCACACCCAGTCTAAGATCAGATCGGACTGAGGGTTGTGGCAGTAGGATCGGTAGCACGCAGAGGGGGATCCGATCGATCCCCGGCTTGCTCATCCCTCCCCTTTGGCCAGCTGAGCGCCCGCACGCTCGGTTCGTGGGTTGGCTTAGGCATACGGAGTTCATTCTCAGTCTAAGGATATGGAGTTCATTTGTAGTCTAAGATTGGACCAGACCGAGGGTTACGACAGCACATGCTGGGCTCGGGCATGTGCTGGTGCTGCATTTTTCTTCGTCGGGGCACCATCGCCAGAGCATCGTCGGAGAACCTAACCGGCGGCATTAGGGTTCTGGCGATTGGGGGGGCCGGGGGGGTGTGCGCACATGATGTGCGATGGGTGCTGGTACTTGGCCCTTATATTGGCCCCCTATCCCTCATCAAACCTCGAGAACTCACACCCGTTTAAAGAGCATTTGAGATTTTACAGGTTTGCTACCAGTAGCCATTAAAGTGTCTGAAATGGGGACGCTTTTTTCAAATTGTCACAAAATCTTGTACACTTCGAGTTTTTAAATGAATTGTTTTGTGCATGCCAAAAAAAATACAAGGATCACGTCCACAAAGTTTGGGGCCAAAACTCCTTCCAAAAAAATTAAAAAAAATCTCGAACCGTAAAAAGTTTCAAAAATCGTGAAAAATAGAAAACGAGTCATCTTGCCATGAAACTCCACGTGAAGGCTTAAGGGACCATTGTATGAATTTACAAGCCATAAAAATTTCATTGGCATGCAGAAATATGAAGATGTGCCTCAACCCACCTACCACCCTATCGATCCACGGCTTGCGCATCCTGTCTCTCTGGCCGACGTAGTGCCCGCCTGCCTGCCCACCAGCTCGTTTAGTCGATTGCCTTAGGCATATGGAGTTCATTCCTAGTCTAAGATCAGACTAGACTAAGGGTTGCGGCAGCATGATCGGTAGCACGTAGGGGGGACCCGGCCGATCCTCGGCTTGCGCATCCCGCCCCTTTGGCCGGCTAAGCGCCCGCATGCTTGTTTTGTGGGTTGACTTAGGCATATGGAGTTCATTCCCAGTCTAAGCATATGGAGTTCATTCCCAGTATAAGATCGAACTGGATTGAGGGTTACGGTAGCACATTCTGGGCTTGGGCATGTGCTGGTGACGCTTTTTTCTTCCCCAGGGCACCATCGCCAGAGCATCGCCGAAGAACCTAACCGGTGGCATTGGGGTTCCGATGATCGGGGGGGTTGGGGGGTGTGTGCACATGATGTGCGATGGGTGCTGGTACTTGGCCCTTATATTGGCCCCCTGTCCCTCATCAAACCTCGAGAACTCACACGTCCTTAAAGAGCATTTGAGATTTTACAGGTTTGCTGCCAGTAGCCACTAAAGTGTCTGAAATGGGGACACTTTTTTCAAATGGTCACAAAATCTTGTACACTTCGAGTTTTTAGCTGAATTTTTTTGTGCATGCCAACAAAAATACAAGGATCACGTCTATCAAGTTCGGGGTAAAACTTCTTTTAAAAACATTTTAAAAAATCCTGAACCGAAAAAAGTTTTGAAAATCATGAAAAATAGAAAACGAGTCATCTTGCCATGAAACTTCACGTGAAGGCTTAAGGGACCATTGTATGAATTTACAAGCCATAAAAATGGCATTGGCACGCAGAAATATGAAGATGTGCCTAAACCCACCTACCACCCTATCGATCCACGGCTTGCGCATCCCGACTCTCTGGCCGGCATAGTGCCCGCCCGCCCGCTCGCTCGTTTCGTCAGTTGGCTTAGGCATACAGAGTTCATTCCCAGTCTAAGATCGGATCGGACCGAGGGTTGCGGCAGTAGGATAGGTAGCACGGAGAGGGGGACACGGTCGATCCCCGGCTTGCGCATCCCGCCCCTATGGCCGGTTGAGCATCCGAACGCTTGTTTCGGGGGTCGACTTAGGCATACGGAGTTCATTCCCAGTCTAAGCATACAGAGTTCATTCCCAGTCTAAGATCGGATCGGGCCGAGGGTTGCGGCAGCACATGCTGGGCTCAGGCATGTGCTGGTGCCACATTTTTCTTCGTCGGGGCACTATCGCCGGAGCATCACCGGAGAACCTGACTGACGGTATTAGGGTTCCGATGATCGGGGGGCCCTGGGGGGGTGTGCACACATGATGTGCGATGGGTGCTGGTACTTGGCCCTTATATTGGCCCCCTCTCCCTCATCAAACCTCGAGAACTCACACCCCCTTAAAGAGCATTTGAGATTTTACAGGTTTGCTGCCAGTAGCCGTTAAAGTGTCTGAAATGGAGACACTTTTTTCAAATGGTCACAAAATCTTGTACACTTCGAGTTTTTAGCTGAATTTTCTTATGCATGCCAACAAAAATACAAGGATCACGTCTACCAATTTTGGGGCCAAGACTCCTTCTGAAAAAATTTTAAAAAATCTCGAACCGTAAAATGTTTCAAAAATCGTGAAAAATAGAAAACGAGTCGTCTTGCCATGAAACCTCACGTGAAGGCTTAAGGGACCATTGTATGAATTTACAAGCCATAAAAATTTCGATGGCATGCAGAAATATGAGGATGTGCCTCAACCCACCTACCACCATATCGATCCACAACTTGCGCATCCCGTCTCTCTGGCCGGCGTAGTACCCACCCGCTCGCCCGCCGCTCGTTTTGTCGGTTGGCTTAGGCATACGGAGTTCATTCCCAGTCTAAGATTGGACCAGACCCAAGGTTGCGGCAATAGGATCGGCAGCATGCAGAGGGGGACCCGACCGATCCCTGGCTTGCGCATCCTATCCCTCTGGCCGGTTGAGCGCCCGCACGCTCGTTTCGTGGGATGACTTAGGCATACGAAGTTCATTCCCAGTCTAAGCATACGGAGTTCATTCCCAGTCTAAGATCGGACCAGACCAAGGGTTGTGGCAGCACATGCTAGGCTCGGGCATGTGCTGGTGTCACATTTTTCTTCGTCGGGGCACCATCGCCGAAGCATCACCGGAGAACCTAACTGGTGGCTTTGGGGTTCAGGCGATCAGGGGGGCCGGGGGGGGTGTGCGCACTTGATGTGCGATGCGTGCTGGTACTTGGCCCTTATATTGGCCCCCTATGCCTCATCAAACATCGAGAACTCACACCCCTTTAAAGAGCATTTTAGATTTTACAGGTTTGCTGCCAGTAGCCATTAAAGTGTCTGAAATAGGGACACTTTTTTCGAATGGTCAAAAACCTTGTACACTTTGACTTTTTAGCTGAACCTTTTTGTGCATGCGAACAAAAATACAAGGATCACGTCTACCAAGTTTGGGGCCAAAACTCCTTCCGAAAAAATTTTAAAAAATCCCGAAACGCAAAAAGTTTCAAAAATTATGAAAAATAGAAAACAAGCCGTCTTGCCATGAAACTTGACGTGAAGGCTTAGGGGGACCATTGTATGAATTTACAAGCCATAAAAATGGCATTGGCATGTAGAAATATGAAGATGTGCCTAAACCCACCTACCACCCTATCGATCCACGGCTTGTGCATCCCGTCTCTCTGGCTGGCGTAGTGCCCGCTCGCCCGCCCGCCTGCTCGTTTTATCGGTTGGCTTAGGCATACAGATTTCATTCCCAGTCTAATATCAGATCGGATCGAGGGTTGCGGTTGTAGGATCGGTAGCACGTAGAGGGGGACCCGACCGATCCCCGGCTTGCGCATCCCACCCCTCTGGCCAGCTGAGCGCCCGCACGCTCATTTCGTGGGTTGACTTAGGCATACGGAGTTCATTCCCAGTCTAAGCATACGAAGTTCATTCCCAGTCTAAGATCGGACCAGACCAAGGGTTGTGGCAGCACATGCTAGGCTCGGGCATGTGCTGGTGCCGCATTTTTCTTCGTCGGGGCACCATCGTCAAAGCATCGTCGGAGAACCTGATCGGCGGCATTGGGGTTTCGACGATCTGCGGGGCCGGGGGGGAGGGTGTGCGCACATGATGTGCAATGGGTGCTGGTACTTGGCCCTTATATTGGCCCCCTATCCCTCATCAAACCTCGAGAACTCACACCCCCTTAAAGAGCATTTGAGATTTTACAGGTTTGCTGCCAGTAGCAATTAAAGTGTCTGAAATGGGGACACTTTTTTCAAATGGTCACAAAATCTTGTACAATTAGAGTTTTTAGCTGAATTTTTTTTTGCATGCCAGCAAAAATAAAAGGATCACATCTACCAAGTTTTGGGCCAAAACTCTTTTCGAAAAATTTTAAAAAATCCTGAACCGTAAAAAGTTTCAAAAATTGTGAAAAATAGAAAACGAGTAGTCTTGCCATGAAACTTCACATGAAGGCTTCAGGGACCATTGTATGAATTTACAAGCCATAAAAATGGGATTGGCACGTAGAAATATGAAGATGTGCCTAAACCCACCTACCACCCTATCAATCCATGGCTTGCGCATCCCGTCTCTCAGGTCGACGTAGTGCCCGCCCGCCCGCGCGCTTGTTTCGTCTGTTGGCTTAGGCATACAGAGTTCATTCCCATTCTAAGATCAGATCGGACCGAGGGTTACAGCAGTAGGATTGGTAACACACAGAGGGGGACCCAACCGATCCCCGACTTGCGCATCTCGCCCCTCTGGCCGGCTGGGCGCCCACACGCTAGTTTCATGGGTTGACTTAGGCATATGGAGTTCACTCCCAGTCTAAGCATACGGAGTTCATTCCTTGTCTAAGATCGGACCAAATTGAGGGTTACGGTAGCACATGCTGGTCTCGAGCATGTGCTGGTGTTGCATTTTTCTTCGTCAGGGCACCATCGCCAGAGAACCTGACCGACGGCATTGGGGTTCCGATGATCGGGGGGTCGGGGGGTGTGCGCACATGATGTGCGATGGGTGCTGGTACTTGGCCCTTATATTGGCCCTCTATCCCTCATCAAACCTCGAGAACTCACACCCCCTTAAAGAGTATTTGAGATTTTATAGGTTTGCTGCTAGTAGCCATTAAAGTGTCTGAAATGGGGACACTTTTTTCAAATGGTCACAAAATCTTGTACACTTTGAGGTTTTAGCTGAATTTTTTTGTGCATGCTAACAAAAATACAAGGATCACATCTACCAAGTTTTTGGCAAAAACTCATTCCAAAAAAATTTTAAAAAATCCCAAACCGCAAAAAGTTTCAAAAATCATGAAAAATAAAAAATGAGTCGTCTTGCCATGAAACTTCACGTGAAGGCTTGAGGGACCATTTTATGAATTTACAAGCCATAAAATTGGCATTGGCATGCAGAAATATGAAGATGTGCCTAAAGCCACCTACCACCCTATCGATCCACAGCTTGCGCATCCCGTCTCTCTTGCCGGCGTAGTGCCTGCTCGCCCGCCCGCCCGCTCGTTTGATAGGTTGGCTTAGGCGTACGGAGTTCATTCCCATCCTAAGATTGGACTGGACTGAGGGTTGCAGAGGGGGACCCGGCCGATCCCCGACTTGCGCATACCGCCCCTCTGGCTGGCTGAGTGCCCACACGCTCGTTTCGTGGGTTGACTTAGGCATATGGAGTTCATTCCCAGTTTAACCATATGGAGTTCATTCCCAGTCTAAGATCGAACCAAACCGAGGGTTACGGCAGCACATGCTGGGCTTGGGCATGTGCTGGTGTCATATTTTTCTTCATCGGGGCACCATCACCGGAGCATCGTCGGAGAACCTGATTGACGGCATTGGGGTTCCAGTGATCGGGGGGGCCGGGGGGTGTGCGCACATGGTGTGCGATGGGTGCTGGTACTTGGCCCTTATATTGGCCCCCTATCCATCATGAAACCTCGAGAACTCACACCCCCTTAAAGAGCATTTGAGATTTTACAGGTTTGCTGCCAGTAGCCATTAAAGTGTCTGAAATGGGGACACTTTTTTCAAATGGTCACAAAATCTTGTACAGTTCGAGTTTTTTGCTGAATGTTTTTGTGCATGCCAACAAAAATACAAGGATCACGTCTACCAAGGTTGGGGCCAAAACTCCTTTCGAAAAAATTTTAAAAAATCTCGAACCGCAAAAAGTTTTAAAAATCATGAAAAATAGAAAACGAGTCGTCTTGCCATGAAACTTCACGTGAAGGCTTAAGGGACCATTGTATGAATTGAAAAGCCATAAAAATGGCATTGGCATGCAGAAATACGAAGATGTGCCTAAACCCACCTACCACCCTATCGATCCACGGCTTGCGCATCCCGTCTCTCTAGTTGGCGTAGTGCCCGCCCGCCCGTCCGCTCGTTTGGTCGGTTGGCTTAGGCATACGAAGTTCATTCCCAGTCTAAGATCGAACCGGACTGAGGGTTGCGGTAGTAGGATCGACAGCATGCAGAGGGGGACATGGCTGATCCCCGACTTACGCATCCCGCCCCTCTGGCTGACTGAGCGCCCGCACGCTCATTCCGTGGGTTGACTTAGGCATATGGAGTTCACTCCCAGTCTAAGCATACGGATTTCATTCCCAGTCTAAGATTAGACTGGACCGAGGGTTGCAACAGCACATGATGGGCTCAAGCATGTGCTGGTGTCGCATTTTTCTTCGTCGGGGTACCATCGTCGATGCATCGTCAGAGAACCTAACCGGCGGCATTAGGGTTTCGGCGATCGAGGGGGCCGGGGGAGGTGTGCACACATGATGTGCGATGGGTGCTGGTACTTGGCCCTTATATTGGCCCCCTATCCCTCATCAAACCTTGAGAACTCACACCCCTTTAAAGAGCATTTGAGATTTGACAGGTTTGCTGCCAGTAGCCATTAAAGTGTCTGAAATGGGGACACTTTTTTCAAATGGTCACAAAATCTTGTACACTTCGAGTTTTTAGCTGAATTTTTTTATGCACGCCAACAAAAATACAAGGATCACGTCTACCAAGGTTGGGGCTAAAACTCCTTCCAAAAAAATTTTAAAAAATCCCGAACCGTAAAAAGTTTTGAAAATCGTGAAAAAAAGAAAACGAGTCGTCTTGCCATGAAACATCACGTGAAGGCTTAAGGGACCATTGTATGAATTCACAAGCCATAAAAATGGCATTGGCAGGCAGAAATATGAAGATGTGCCTAAACCCACCTACCACCTATCGATCCACGGCTTGCGCATCCCATCTCTCTGGCTGGCGTAGTGCCAACCCGCTCGTTTTGTCGGTTGGCTTAGGATACAGAGTTCATTCCCAGTCTAAGATCGAACCAGACCGACGGTTACGGCAACAAGATTGGCAGCACGTAGAGGCAGACCTGATCGATCCTCGACTTGGGCATCCCACCCTCCGGTCGGATGAGCGCCCGCACGCTCGTTTCGTGGGTTGACTTAGGCATACGGAGTTCATTCCCTATCTAAGCATACGGAGTTCATTCCCAGTCTAAGATCAGACCGGACCGAGGGTTGCGGTAGCACATGCTAGGCTCGGGCATGATCTGGTGCCATATTTTTCTTCGTCGGGGCACCATCGTCGGAGCAACGTCAGAGAGCCTGACTGGCGACATTGGGGTTCCGACGATCAGGAGGGCCGGGGGGTGTGCACACATGATGTGCGATGGGTGCTGGTACTTGGCCCTTATATTGGCCCCCTATCCCTCATGAAACCTCGAGAACTCACACCCCCTTAAAGAGCATTTGAGATTTTACAGGTTTGCTGCTAGTAACCATTAAAGTGTTTGAAATGGGGACACTTTTTTCAAATGGTCACAAAATCTTGTACACTTCGAGTTTTTAGCTGAATTTTTTTGTGCATGGCAACAAAAATACAAGGATCACTCCTACCATGTTAGGGGCCAAAACTCCTTTTGAAAAAATTTTAAAAAATCCCGAACTGTAAAAGGTTTCAAAAATCATGAAAAATAAAAAAATGAGTCGTCCTGCCATGAAACTTCACGTGAAGGCTTAAGGGACCATTGTATGAATTTACAAGCCATAAAAATGGCATTGGCACGTAGAAATATGAAGATGTGCCTAACTCCACCTACCACCCTATTGATTCACAGCTTGCGCATCCCGTCTCTCTAGCCGGCGTGGTGCCCGCCCGCCTGCCTGCCCGCTCGTTTCGTCGGTTGGCTTAGGCATACGGAGTTCATTCCCAGTCAAAGATTAGATTGGACCGAGGGTTGCGGCAGCAGGATCGACAGCACTCAAAGGGGGACCCGATCGATCCCCAGCTTGCGCATCCCGCCCTTCTGGTCGGTTGAGCGCCCGCACGCATGTTTCGTGGATTGACTTAGGCATACAGAGTTCATTCCCAGTCTAAGCATACAGACTTCATTCCCAGTCTAAGATCGGACCAGACTGAGGGTTACAGTGGCACATGCTGGGCTTGGGCATGTGCTGGTGATGCATTTTTCTTCGCCAAGGCACCATCGTCGGAGCATCATTGGAGAACCTGACCGGCGGCATTAGGGTTTTGGCGATCGGGGGGGCCGGGGGGTGTGCGCACATGATGTGCATTGGGTGCTGGTACTTGGGCATTATATTGGCCCCTTATCCCTCATCAAACCTCAAAAACTCACACCCCCTTAGAGGGCATTTGAGATTTTACAGGTTTGCTGCCAGTAGCCATTAAAGTGCCTGAAATGGGGACACTTTTTTCCAAATGGTCACAAAATCTTGTACACTTCAACTTTTTAGCTGAATTTTTTTGTGCATGCCAACAAAAATACAAGGATCACATCTACCACATTTAGGGCCATAAAAATGGCATTGGTATGCAGAAATATGAAGATGTGCCTAAACTCGCCTACCACCCTATCGATCCACAGCTTGCGCATCCCGTCTCTCTGGCCGACGTAGTGCCCGCCCGCCCGCCCGCCCGCTTGTTTCGACGGTTGGCTTAGGCATACGGAGTTCATTCCTAACCTAAGATCAAACCAGACCAAGGGTTGCGGCAGCAGGATCGACAGCATGCAGAGGGGGACCCGAGTGATCCCCGGCTTGCGCATCCTGCCCCTCTGGGGGTTAAGCGCCCGCACGCTCGTTTCGTGGGTTGACTTAGGCATATGGAGTTCATTCCTAGTCTAAGCATACGGAGTTCATTCCTAGTCTAAGATCGGATCGGACCGAGGGTTGCGGCAGCACATGCTAGGGTCAGGGATGTGCTGGTACCGCATTTTTCTTCATTAGGGCACCATCATCGGAGCATCCTCGGAGAACTTGACCGGTGGCATTGGGGTTTCGATGATCAGGGGGGCCGAGGGGGGTGTGTGCACATGATGTGCGATGGGTGCTTGTACTTGGCCCTTATATTGGCCCCCTATCCCTCATCAAACCTTGAGAACTCACACCCCCTTAAAGAGCATTTGAGATTTTACAGGTTTGCTGCCAGTAGCAATTAAAGTGTTTCTAATGGGGACACTTTTTTCAAATGGTCACAAAATCTTGTACACTTCAAGTTTTTAGCTGAATTTTTTTATGCACGCCAAAAAAAATACAAGGATCACGTCTACCAAGTTTGGGGCCAAAACTCCTTCCAAAAAAATTTAAAAAAATTCCAAACCGTAAAAAGTTTCAAAAATTATGAAAAATAGAAAACGAGTCATCTTGCCATGAAACTTCACGTGAATGCTTAAGGGACCACTGTATGAATTTACAAGCCATAAAAATGGCATTGGCATGCAAGAATATGAAGATGTGCCTAAACCCACCTACCACCCTATCGATCCACGGCTTGCGCATCCCGTCTCTCTGGCCAGCGTAGTGCCCGCCCACCCGCTCGTTTCGTCGGTTGACTTAGGCATACGGAGTTCATTCTCAGTCTAAGATCAGACCGGATCGAGGGTTGTGGCAGCATGTAAAGGGGGACCCGACCGATCCCCAACTTACGCATCCTGCCCCTCTGGCCGGCTGAGCGCCCCCACGCTCGTTTCGTGGGTTGACTTAGGCATACGGAGTTCATTCCCAATCTAAGCGTATGGAGTTCTTTCCTAGTCTAAGATTGGACCGGACCGAGGGTTGCGGCAGCACAGGCTGGGCTCGAGCATGTGCTAGTGCTGCATTTTTGTTCCCGGGGCCACCATCGTCGAAGCATCGCCGGAGAACCTGACCGACGGCATTGGGGTTCCGGTGATTCGGGGGGGCCGGGGGGGTGTGCGCACATGATGTGCGATGGGTGCTGGTACTTGGCCCTTATATTGGCCCCCTATCCCTCATCAAACCTCAAGAACTCACACCCCCTTAAAGAGCATTTGAGATTTTACAGGTTTGCTGCCAGTAGCTATTAAAGTGTCTGAAATGGGGACACTTTTTTCAAATGGTCCCAAAATCTTGTACACTTCGAGTTTTTAGCTGAATGTTTTTGTGCATGCCAACAAAAATAGAAGGATCACATCTACCAAGTTTGGGGCAAAAACTCCTTCCGAAAAATTTTTAAAAAAATCCCGAACCGTAAAAAGTTTCAAAAATCGTGGAAAATAGAGAACGAGTCGTCTTGCCATGAAACTTCACGTGAGGGCTTAAGAGACCATTGTATGAATTTACAAGCCATAAAAATGGCATTGGCACACAGAAATATGAAGATGTCCCTAAACCCACTTACCACCCTATCGATCCACGGCTTGCGCATCTTGTATCTCTGGCCGGCATAGTGCCCACCCGCCCGCCCGCTCGTTTCGTTGGTTGGCTTAGGCATACGGAGTTAATTCCCAGTCTAAGATCAGACCAGACCGAGGGTTGCGGCAGCCAGATCGGGACCACGTAGAGGGGGCACGGCCGATCCTCGACTTACACATCCCGCCCCTCTGGCCGGTTGAGCGCCCGCACACTCGTTCCGTAGGTTGACTTAGGCATATGGAGTTCATTCCTAGTCTAAGCATATGGAGTTCATTCCCAGTCTAAGATCGGACCAGATCGAGGGTTGCAGCAGCACATGCTGCGCTTGGGCATGTGCCGGTGCCGTATTTTTCTTCACCGGAGCACCATCCCGGAGAACCTGATCACCGGCAATGGGGTTCCGCCGATCGGGGGGGCCGGGGAGGGTGTGCGCACATGATGTGTGATGGGTGCTGGTACTTCGCCCTTATATTGGCCCCCTATCCCTCATCAAACCTCAAGAACTCACACCCCCTTAAAGAGCATTTGAGATTTTACAGGTTTGCTGCCAGTAGCTATTAAAGTGTCTGAAATGGGGACACTTTTTTCAAATGGTGCCAAAATCTTGTACACTTCGAGTTTTTAGTTGAATGTTTTTTTGCATACCAACAAAAATAGAAGGATCACGTCTACTAAGTTTGGGGCAAAAACTCCTTCCGAAAAAATTTTAAAAAATCCCGAACCGTAAAAAGTTTCAAAAATCGTGGAAAATAGAGAACGAGTCGTCTTGCCATGAAACTTCACGTGAAGGCTTAAGGGACCATTGTATGAATTTAAAAGCCATAAAAATGGCATTGGCAAGTAGAAATATGAAGATGTGCCTAAACCCACCTACCACCCTATCGATCCACGGCTTGCGCATCCCATCTCTCTGGCTGACGTAGTGCCCACCCACCCGTCCGCCCACCCGATCATTTCGTCGGTTGGCTTAGGCATACGGAGTCCATTCCCAGTCTAAGATTGGATTGGACTGAGGGTTGCAGCAACAGGATCGACAGCATGCAGAGGGGGACCCGGTCGATCCCCAGCTTGCGCATCTCGCCCCTCTGGTCGGCTGAGAGCCCGCATGCTCGTTTCGTGGGTTAACTTAGGCATAGGGAGTTCATTCCCAGTCTAAGCATGCGGAGTTCATTCTCAGTCTAAGATCAGACCGAACCGAAGGTTACGGTAGCACATGCTGGGCTCGGGCATGTGCTGGTGCCACATTTTTCTTCGTCGGGGCACCATCGCCGGAGCATCGTCGGAGAACCTGACCGACGGTATTGGGGTTCCAGCGATCGAGGGTGCCAGGGGGTATGCGCACATGATGTGCGATGGGTGCTGGTTCTCGGCCCTTATATTGGCCCCCTATCCCTCATCAACCCTGGAGAACTCACACCCCTTTAAAGAGCATTTGAGATTTTACAGGTTTGCTGCCAGTAGCAATTAAAGTGTCTGAAATGGGGATACTTTTTTCAAATGGTCACAAAATCTTGTACACTTCGAGTTCTTAGCTTAATTTTTTTGTGCATGCCAACAAAAATACAAGGATCACGTCTACCATGTTTGGGGCCAAAACTCCTTTCGAAAAAATTTTAAAAAATCCCGAACCGTAAAAAGTTTCAAAAATCATGAAAAAGAGAAAACGAGTCGTCTTGCCATGAAATTTCACGTGAAGGCTTAAGGGACCATTGTATGAATTTACAAGCCATAAAAATGGCATTGGCATGCAGAAATATGAAGATGTGATTAAACCCACCTACCACCCTATCGATCCACAGCTTGCGCATCTCGTCTCTCTAGCTGATGTAGTGCCCGCCCGCCCTTTCATTTCATCGGTTGGCTTAGGCATACGGAGTTCATTCCCAGTCTAAGATTGGACCGGACCAAGGGTTGCGGCAGCAAGATCGGCAGCAAGCAGAAGGGGACCCGATCGATCCCCGGCTTACGCATCCCGCCCATCTGGCCGGCTGAGAGCCCGCACACTCATTTCATGGGTTAACTTAGGCATACGGAGTTCATTCCCAGTCTAAGCATACGGAGTTCATTCCCAGTCTAAGATCAAACCGAACCGAAGGTGATGGCAGCACATGCTGGGCTCGAGCATGTGCTGGTGCCACATTTTTCTTCGTCGGGGCACCATCGCCGGAGTATCGCCGGAGAACCTGACCGACAGCATTGGGGTTCCAGCGATCGGGGGTGCCGGGGGGTGTGCGCACATGATGTGTGATGGGTGCTGGTACTTGGCCCTTATATTGGCTCCCTATCCCTCATCAAACCTTGAGAACTCACACCCCCTCAAAGAGCATTTGAGATTTTACAGGTTTACTGCCAGTAGCCATTAAAGTGTCTGAAATGGGGACACTTTTTTCAAATGGTCACAAAATCTTGTACACTTCGAGTTCTTAGCTGAATTTTTTTTGTGCATGCCAGAAAAAATACAAGGATGATGTCTACCAAGTTTGGGGCCAAAACTCCTTCCGAAAAAATTTGAAAAAATCTCGAACCGTAAAAAGTTGTAAAAATCGTGAAAAATAGAAAACGAGTCGCCTTGCCATGAAACTTCACGTGAAGGCTTAAGGGACCATTGTATGAATTTACAAGCCATAAAAATGGCATTGGCACGTAGAACTATAAAGATGTGCCTAAACCCACCTACCAACCTATCGATCCATGGCTTGCGCATCCCGTCTCTCTGGTCGGGGTAGTGCCCGCCCACCCGCTCGTGTCGTCGGTTGGCTTAGGCATACGTAGTTCATTCCCAGTCTAAGATTGGACTAGACCGAGGGTTGCGGCAGTAGGATTTGTAGCATGCAAAGGGGGTTCCAGCCGATCCCCGGCTTGCGCATCCCGCCCTTCTGGCCAGCTGAGCGCCTGCATGCTCGTTTCGTGGTTTGACTTACGCTTACGGAGTTCATTCCCAGTCTAGTCATACAGAGTTCATTCCCAGTCTAAGATCAGACCAGACTGAGGGTTGCGGTGGCACTTGTTGGGCTCAGGCATGTGCTGGTGCCGCATTTTTCTTCGTCGGGGCACCATCATCAGAGCATCACCGGAGAACCTGACCGACGACATTGGGGTTTCGACGATTGGGGGGCCGGGGGGTATGCACACATGATGTGTGATGGGTGCTGGTACTTGGCCCTTATATTGGCCCTTATCCCTCATCAAACCTCGAGAACTCACACCCCCTTAAAGAGCATTTGAGATTTTACATGTTTGCTGTCAGTAGCCATTAAAGTGCCTGAAATGGGGACACTTTTTTCAAATGGTCACAAAATCTTGTACACTTCGAGTTTTTAGCTGAATTTTGTTGTGCGTGCCAACAAAAATACAAGGATCACGTCTACCAAGGTTGGAGCCAAAAATCCTTCCAAAAAATTTTAAAAAATCCTGAACCGTAAAAAGTTTTGAAAATCATGAAAAATATAAAATGAGTCGGCTTGCCATGAAACTTCACGTGAAGGCTTAAGGGCCCATTGTATGAATTTACAAGCCATAAAAATGGCATTGGCACGCAGAAATATGAAGATGTGCCTAAACCCACCTACCACTCTATCGATCAACGGTGTCACGGACTAAGCTTTCTCTCAACAAGCAATAGACCGTGCGGCACTTGAATGGGTGCTCCCAACCAAGTCAGCCTTCAATAGATCGATATCTGAACAAATAACCATAAGCTATGTTTAGTCACAAGCATTCATAATAAGGCACAACATATCGAGATCAATCTCAAGCACACACACAAGAAGGCATATTCGCATCAAGAAAAAGAAAAACACATCAAGGCAACAATCGAGACATTCAATCGGGATGAGTTTTATTATAAATGGGACTCATACATCAGGACCTCCCACCGTCACCAGGGCTAGGGGGCAGCCCTTGGTGGGTGGCCTAAGCTCGCATAGCAACCGGTGAGATAGCCCAACACTACACTGTCGGCTCACCCCCTAAAGAGCCTTAGAGATTTTAGAGCTATGCTACCAGTAACCATTACAATGTTTGAAATGGGGACACTTTTCCTAGCACAAGGGATCTACCCGGCCATGGCCCTATACATGGGTGGCTCATGGCAACCTAAGTCCTGGTCATGGCCCTATACAAGGTTGGCTCATGACATCTTCCCCCCACCTATTCTATCGACGTCCTCGTCGACTTGCTGGCTTGAAATTCTTTAATCTTCCTTTGATTTCTCTAGAGGTTGTGTTCTCTCTCCCAGCTGGTTTTTTCTGGTCCTAATCCCTTCTACTTCACTAAGTACTCTCGAACTAGTCTTCGAGATATCTTGGTTTCCCTATCAGCTAAGATCTCTTTGACTTGACGCTCTGAGGGTGGCTTTATGGTGATGGTGACTCTGGTTGGCTCCTTTCGGCTAGCATCTATAGGATCTACATGGAAAGGTTTTAGGTTACTTACATGAAATACTGGGTGCACCTTCATCCACTTTAGTGGGTCAATTTTGTAAGAAGCATTCCTTACCTTGGAAAGGACCTTTACTGGACCTTCATATTTATGCACCAGTCTACGATCTCTCTTTCTCAAGAACCTGATTTGTTCAGGAACTAGTCGGATAAGAACCAAATCACCAGTTTGAAATTGTTGAGCTCTACGACCCTTGTCTGACCATTTCTTCATCCGCTTTGATGCTTTCTCCAGGTAGGCTTACGTAATCTCTGTGTTTTGTTTCCACTCTTTGCTGAGATTGAAGGCTCTCAGATTCTTTCCTCTATATTGTTCCAAGGAAGTGTGGGGTAGCCTTGGTAATTGTCCGGTGACCACCTCAAATGGGCTCTTGTTGGTGGAAGAGCTTTTGTTGGAATTAAAGCAGAGTTGAGCCACATCCAATAATGAAGGCCAATCTTTCTGATTAGCTTGAACAAAATACCTCAAGTATTCCTTTAATAATTCGTTGAACCGTTCTATTTGACCATCGATTTGGGGGTGATAGCTTGAGGAGATGTTGAGTTGGGACCCCAATATCTTGAAAAGTTCTCTCCAGAAGGACCCCGTGAATCTCGAATCTCGATTGCTGATAATGTTTTGAGGGAGGCCCCAGTATTTGACCACATGTTTGAATAATAGTCGAGCTGTGTCTTCCGTTGTGCAATACTTGGGAGCGAGAATGAATGTGGCATACTTAGAGAACCGATCAATTACCACCAAAATCGCTCCAAGGCCACCAACCTCGGGTAGGCTTGAAATGAAATCGAGAGAGATGCTTTCCCAAGGTCTGGTGGGTACTAGTAGTGGTTCAAGCATGCCTGCAGGTTTTCTCCTTTCAACCTTGTCTTGTTGGCAAATGAGGCAATTCTTCGTATAGTCCATCACATCTTATCGCATGTGAGGCCAATAGTATCCCTGTTTCAATAATGCCAAAGTACGTTGCCAACCCGGGTGTCCCGCCCATGGTGTGTCATGACATTCCTTCATTAGCATCTGTCTCAGACCTTCTGTTCTTGGCACAAATACTCGAGGTCCCTTAGTCCATAGGACCCCATTTTCTTGCCAGAAGTACTTGGACTTCCCTTCTTCCACTAGCTTCAGGATGGCACAAGCTTGCGGGTCCTTCCCTAAGTGATCTCCAATCAACTTGTGAATGTCTGTAGTGGCTCTACTAGCTACCATTGGGATAATTCTTCCAAGGGCCGCTAGATCTGCTTGTCTACTCAATGCATCGGCCACTTGCTTGGTCTTTCCAGCGGTGTGCTCAAAACGAAAGTTGAATTCCGCTAAAAATTCCTGCCACCTAGCTTGTTTTGTCGTAAGCCTTGGTTGGGTGAGAAAATGGCTAACGGTCATATTATCTGTCTTCACGACAAAGTGTGAACCCAACAAGTAATGTCGCCAAGCCTTCAAGCAGTGAACCATTACGAAGAGTTCTTTTTTCCTGAGCCATATATTTCCTTTCAGCTTCACTTAGCTTTCTACTTTCAAATGCTACCGGGTGATGTTGTTGCAAAAGCACTCCTCTAATAGTAAAATCGGATGCATCCGTCTGAACTTTGAAGGGCTTTTCAATATCAGGGAGAGCTAAGATGGGATCTTTCATAACAACATCCTTCAATTCCTCAAAGGCTTCTTGGCACTCGCTCATCCAACGCCATTTATGCTCCTTCTTCAATAGCTCTGTGAGGGCTGTGGTCTTGCGAGAGTACCCTTCCACAAACCTTCTATAGTAGTTGGCTAGTCCCAAAAATGAGTGGAGCTCACTAACATTCTTCAGTGTTGTCCACTCCTTGATGGCCCTAACCTTTCCCATGTCCATTTGAATGTGGCCACGTTCGACAATGTGATCGAGAAAATGGATTCGAGTCTGAGTAAATGCACATTTCTCCCTTTTTACGTATAACTGGTGGTCATGTAATCTTTGAAGTACCTGGCACAGGTGCTCTTGATGCTCTTCCAAAATGGAGCTATATACCACTATATCGTCTAAATAGATGACTACAAATTTGTCTAAGTAGTCATGGAACACCTGATTCATCAATGTACAAAATGTGGTAGGAGCATTGGTCAGTCTAAAAGGCATAACAAGAAATTCAAATGCACCATACTGTGTCACACAAGTGGTCTTTGGCTCATCTCCTTCAGCGATTTGGACCTGATGGTAGCCAGATCTCAGGTCCAATTTGGAGAAGTACTTGGCCCAGCTCAATTGATCAAACAAGTCTGCTATAAGGGCAATGGGATATTTATTTTTCACGGTGACTTTGTTCAGGGCCTTGTAGTCAACACATAATCGCAAACTTCCGTCGTGCTTCTTTTGAAATAGCACTGGCACTTCGAAAGGAGCCTTTGATGGTCTGATGAACCCGACTTGTAGCAGCTCATCTAACTGCTTTCTTAGTTTGGCCAACTTTGGTGGGGCCATGTGGTAGGGTGCTCTAGCAAAGGGTTTCACTCCTGGGAGGAGCTCGATTTCATGGTCCACTGCTCGTCGAGGGGGTAGAACTTTAGGCAACATCTCTGGCATCACCTCTTTGAATTCTTCTAACACTTTTTCCACACCATTAGGTATGGGTTCTACTTCTGGCCCTTCTTTGTAAATCGACACTGCCATAAAAGAGGGTTCCCCTCTTTTTATCCCTTTCTTAAACTGCAAAGCTGAAATCATTTTCTTCCCACTCTTTGGTAGGATGTTGGCTAGCACCACACATGGGTGTTCTCCTAAGAACAACAAGTAGCTAGCGGCGGGGATAAGGATAACCCGAGCCAACATCATGAAGTCCAATCCAAGGACAACATCAAAGTCATCCATGGGGGAAACTGTAAAGTCTACCTTCCCCTCCCATGGCCCCAATCGGGTTGTCACACTTTTGGAGCTTCCACTGATCGCAAAGGCTGGCGAATTGACCGCTTTCATTCGTCCACAGTCTTTACTAATCTAAAGACCACACCTTTTTGCTTTTTCTGGTGTGATGAAAGTGTCGGTTGCACCCGTATCCACCATGACCTTGGTGGCTTTCTCATTGATCGTCAAGCTCACATACATCAAGCCTCTACTCTACTTTTTCTTTATAGTGTTCAATTGGGTACGAAGGGCATTAAGGAACCTTATTGAACCCATCATGGCTGGCTCCTCTTCAGCTTCTTCAACGCTCTCTGGCGCTTTTGTGGAATCTTGAGATGATGTCCTTAAAGCATTAAGGGCTCCCCTGTGCGGGCATTCAGCCACCCAATACGGCCCCTTGCAAAGAAAGCAAGCTAGTGGTTGTCTAGGCTTGAAAATCCCTGCGTTGCTTATCTTGGGCTGGGTGCTATCTCGACCAAAGGACCTCCTATCTAATCCCCACTGAAGGGTTGGTCCAACATAGTCATCTTTCCCACACTCCCAAAGTTAAAGCTACTGCTAGCTGATGGAGGATTTTTCCATTTTAAGGAGCCATCATTGTAATCGTGAAGACGTTCAGCTACAGCCATGGTCATGGCCACATCTTGCATTTTCTGCCTTTGTAGTTTTGTCCTTGCCCAAGGCTTGAGGCCCTCAAGAAAATAGAACATCTTGTCCTTTTCAGACATGTCCCGAATATCCAACATCAGGGTGGAAAAACTCCTCACAAATTCTTGCACCATTCCGATTTGCACCAACTCTCGAAGTCTCCTTCGAGCCATATACTCCACATTCTCAGGGAAAAACTGGTTTTTCAATTCTCGCTTCAGATCCGTCCAAGTCTTAATCGGGCACTCGTCATCGACAAACTTGGAGTGCCACCACAGCTTGTCATCCTCTGCGAGGTACATCGATGCCATTGTCACCTTGTCTTCCTCTGAATTTATGTGTACAGCTCAGAAGTATTGCTCCATGTCAAACAAGAAATTTTCAAGTTCCTTAGCATCCCTTGCCCCCTCATAGCATCGAGGCTCCGGCACCTTGGGCCTTTATCCCCTTTCCATCGAGCTTGAACCCGATCTGGCCATAGCCATTTGTAGGATGCTCACCTATGCTCTGAGCTCCTCAAACTCCTTTTGGAGAATGTTCAAGGCATCTCTAGCCTCTTCACTCACATTGTGGAGAGTATCGGACAACTCCCGCTGGGTTGTCTCGATCTCCCTCACTCGATCTTTCGTCACCATATGAGTTTTCATTACGGCCACCGCGGCCTCAAGTTTCTCAATTCTCTGTTGATGATCCAGTCCACTATTTGTGGCCATCTCATCCATTTTTCTAGCACTTCTCAACCATGCTCTGATACCACGTGTCACGGACTAAGCTTTCTCTCAACAAGCAATAGACTGTACGGCACTTGAATGGGTGCTCCCAACCAAGTCAGCCTTCAATAGATCGATATCTGAACAAATAACCATAAGCTATGGTTAGTCACAAGCATTCACAATAAGGCACAACATATCGAGATCAATCTTAAGCACACACACAAGAAGGCATATTCGCATCAAGAAAAAGAAAAACACATCGAGGCAACAATCAGGACATTTAATCGGGATAAGTTTTATTATAAACGGGACTCATACATCGGGACCTCTCACCGTCACCAGGGCCAGGGGGCAGCCTTTGGTGGGTGGCCTAAGCTCGCATAGCAACCGGTGAGACAGCCCAACACTACGCTGCCGGTACACCCCCTAAAGATTCTTAGAGATTTTAGAGCTATGCTACCAGTAACCATTACAATGTTTGAAATGGGGACACTTTTCCTAGCACAAGGGATCTACCCCGCAATGGCCCTATACATGGGTGGCTCATGGAAACCTAAGTCCCGGTCATGGCCCTATACAAGGTTGGCTCATGACACACGGCTTGCGCATCCCATCCCTCTGGTCGGCGTAGCGCCCACCCGCTCGTTTTGTCGGTTGGCTTAAGCATACGGAGCGTATTCCCAGTTTAAGATCAGACCAGACCGAAGGTTGTGGCAGCAGGATCGGTAGCACGTAGAGGGGGACCCGACCGATCCCCCGCTTACGTATCCCGCCCCTCAGGCCGGTTAAACGCCCGCACGCTTCTTTTGTGGGTTGACTTAGGCATACGGAGTTCATTCCCAGTCTAAGCATACAGAGTTCATTCCCAGTCTAAGATCAGATCGGATCGAGGGTTGTGGCAGCACATGCTGGGCTCGGGCATGTGCTGGTGCCACATTTTTCTTCGTCGGAGCACCATCGCTGGAGCATCGTCGGAGAACCTGACCGACGGCATTGGGGTTCCGGTGATCGGGGGGCTGGGGGGTGTGCGCACATGATGTGCGATGGGTGCTGGTACTTGGCCCTTATATTGGTCCCCTATCCCTCATCAAACCTCGAGAACTCACACCCCCTTAAAGAGCATTTGAGATTTTACAGGTTTGCTGCCAGTAGCCATTAAAGTGTCTGAAATGGGGACATTTTTTTCAAATGATCACAAAATCTTGTACACTTCGAGTTTTTAGCTGCATTGCTTTATGCATGCCAACAAAAATACAAGGATCACGTCTACCAAGTTTGGGGCCAAAACTCCTTTTGAAAAAATTTTAAAAAATCTCAAACCGCAAAAAGTTTCAAAAATTATGAAAAATAAAAAACGGGCCGTCTTGCCATGAAACTTCACGTGAAGGCTTAAGGGACCAGTGTATGAATTTACAAGCCATAAAAATGGCATTGGCATGTAGAAATATGAAGATGTGCCTAAACCCACCTACCACCCTATAGATCCATGGCTGGCGCATCCCATCTCTCTGGCCGACGTAGTGCCCGCCTGCCTGCACACCCGTTCGTTTCGTCGGTTGGCTTAGGCATACGGAGTTCATTCCTAGTCTAAGATTGAATCGGACCGAGGGTTACACCAGCAGGATCGACAGCATGTAGAGGGGGACCCAGCCGATCCCCGGTAGGCGTATCCCACCCCTCTGGTCAGTTGAGAGCCCGCACGCTCGTTTCGTGGGTTAACTTAGGCATACGGAGTTCATTCCAAGTCTAAGCATATGGAGTTCATTCCCAGTCTAAGATCAAACCGGATAAAGGGTTGCAGCAGCACATGCTGGGCTCGAGCATGTGCTGGTGCCGCATTTTTCTTCGTCGGGGCACCATCGTCGGAGCATCACCGGAGAACTTGACCGGCGACATTGGGGTTTCGACGATCGGGCGGGCCGGGGGGTGTCGCGCATGATGTGCGATGGGTGCTGGTACTTGGCCCTTATATTGGCCCCCTATCTCTCATCAAACCTCGAGAACTCACACCCCCTTAAAGAGCATTTGAGATTTGACAGGTTTGCTACCAGTAGCCATTAAAGTGTTTGAAATGGGGACACTTTTTTCAAATGGTCACAAAATCTTGTACACTTCGAGTTTTTAGCTGAATTTTTTTGTGCTTGCCAAAAAAAATACAAGGATCATGTCTACCAAGTTTCGGGCCAAAAATCCTTCCAAAAAAATTTTAAAAAATCCCGAACAGTAAGAAGTTTCAAAAATCATGAAAAATAGAAAACGAGCCGTCTTGCCATGAAACTTCACGTGAAGGCTTAAGGGACCATTGTATGAATTTGCAAGCCATAAAAATGGCATTGGCATGCAGAAATATGAAGATGTGCCTAAACCCACCTACCACCCTATCGATCCACAGCTTGCGCATCCCGTCTCTCTGGCCGACGTAGTGCCTGCCCGCTCGTTTCGTCGGTTGGCTTAGGCATACGGAGTTCATTCCTAGTCTAAGATCAGACCAGATCGAGGGTTGCGGCTGTAGGATCGATAGCAGGTAGAGAAGGACCCGACCAACCACCAGCTTGCCCATCCCGTCCCTCTGGCAGGCTGAGCGCCCGCATGCTCGTTTTGTGGGTTGACTTAGGCATACGGAGTTCATTCCCAGTATAAGCATACGGAGTTCATTCTCAGTCTAAGATCAGATCGGACCGAGGGTTACGGCACCACATGCTGGGCTCGGGCATGTGCTGGTGCCGCATTTTTTTTTCATTGGGGCACCATCGTCGGAGTATCGCCAGAGAACCTGACCGGTGACATTCGGGTTCCGACGATCGGGGGGGCGGGGGAGGTGTGCGCACATGATGTGTGATGGGTGCTGGTACTTGGCACTTATATTGGCCCCCTATCCCTCATCAAACCTTGAGAACTCACACCCCCTTAAAAAACATTTGAGATTTTACAAGTTTGCTGCCAGTAGCCATTAAAGTGTCTGAAATGGGGACACTTTTTTCAAAAGGTCACAAAATCTTATACACTTTGATTTTTAGCTCAATTTTTTTATGCATCCCAACAAAAATACAAGGATCACGTCTACCAAGTTTGGGGCTAAAACAACATCTGAAAAAATTTTAAAAAATCCCAAACCGCAAAAAAGTTTTAAAAATCATGAAAAATAGAAAACGAGTCGTCTTGCCATGAAACTTCATGTGAAGGCCTAAGGGACCATTGTATGAATTTACAAGCCATAAAAATGGCATTGGCACATAGAAATATGAGGATGTGGCTAAACACACCTACCAACCTATCGATCCACGGCTTGCACATCCTGTCTCTCTGGTCGGCGTAGTGCCCTCCCGCCCTCTCGTTTCGTCGGTTGGCTTAGGCATACGGAGTTCATTCCCAGTCTAAGATCGGACCAGACCGAGGGTTGTGGCAGCAGGATCGGCAGCACACAGAGTGGGACTCAGCCAATCCTCGGCTTGCGCATCCTGCCCCTCTAGCCGACTGAGCGCCTGCCCCTTGTTTCATGGGTTGACTTAGGCGTACGAAGTTCATTCCAGTCTAAGCATACGGAGTTCATTCCCAGTCTAAGATCAGATCAGACCAAGGGCTTTGGTAGCACATGCTGGGCTCGGGCATGTGCTGGTGCCACTTTTTTCTTCGTCGGGGCACCATCGCAGGAGCATCTCCGAAGAACCTGACCGGCGGCATTGGGGTTCCGATGATCGGGGGGCCAAGGGGGGTGTGCGCACATTATGTGTGATGGGTGCTGGTACTTGGCCCTTATATTGGCCCCCTATCCCTCATCAAACCTCGAGAACTCACACCCCCTTAAAGAGCATTGAGATTTTACAGGTTTGCTGCCAGTAGCCATTAAAATGTCTGCAATGGGGACACTTTTTTCGAATGGTCACAAAATCTTGTACACTTCGAGTTTTTACCTTAATGTTTTTGTGCATTCCAAAAAAAATACAAGGATCATGTCTACCAAGTTTGGGGCCAAAAATCCCTCCGAAAAAATTTTAAAAAATCCCGAACCATAAAAAGTTTCAAAAATTGTGAAAAATAGAAAACGAGTCGTCTTGCCATAAAACTTCACGAGAAGGCTTAAGGGACCTTTCTATGAATTTACAAGCCATAAAAATGGCATTGTCACGTAGAAATATGAAGATGTGCCTAAACCCATCTACCACCCTATCAATCCACGGCTTGCGTATCCCGTCACTCTGGCCGGCGTAGTGCCCGCCCGCCCACCTGCTCGTTTCGTCGGTTGGCTTTGGCATATGGAGTTCATTCCCAGACTAAGATCGATCGGGCCGAGGGTTACGGCAGCACATGCTGGGCTCAAGCATGTGCTGGTGCCGCATTTTTCTTCGTCGGGGCACCATCACCGGAGCATCATCGGAGAACCTGACCGGCGGCATTGGGGTTCCGACGATCGGGGGGGCCGGGGGGTGTGCGCACATGATGTGCGATGGGTGCTGATACTTGGCCCTTATATTGGCCCCTATCCCTCATCAAACCTCGGGAACTCAAACCCCCTTAAAGAGCATTTGAGATTTTACAGGATTGCTGCCACTAGCCATTAAAGTGTCTGAAATGGGGACACTCTTTTCAAATGGTCACAAAATCTTGTACACTTCGAGTTTTTAGATGAATTTTTCTGTGCATGCCAACAAAAATACAAGGATCACGTCTACCAAGTTTGAGGCCAAAAATCCTTTCGAAAAAATTTTAAAAAATCCTGAACTACAAAATGTTATGAAAATCGTGAAAAATAGAAAACGAGTCATCTTGCCATGAAACTTCACGTGAAGGCTTAAGGGACCATTGTATGAATTTACAAGCCATAAAAATGGCATTGGCACATAGAAATATGAAGATGTACTGAAACCCACTTACCACCCTATCAATCCATGGCTTGCGCATCTCGTCTCTCTGGCCGGCGTAGTGCCCGCCCGCCCTCCCGCCCGCCCGCCCGCTCGTTTCATCAGTTGGCTTAGGCATACGGAGTTCATTCCCAGTCTAAGATTGGACCGGACCAACGGTTACGACAGCAGGATCGGTAGCACGTAGAGGGGGACCCGACTGATCCCCGGCTTGTGCATCCCACCCCTCCGGCCGACTGAGTGCCTGCACTCTCGTTTCGTGGGTTGACTTAGGCATACGGAGTTCATTCACAGTCTAAGCATATGGAGTTCATTCCCAATCTAAGATTGGACCAGACCGAGGTTTACGGCAGCACATACTAGGCTCAGGCATGTGCTGGTGCCATATTTTTCTTCCTCGGGGCACCATCGTTGGAGCATCGCCGGAGAACTTGACCGGTGACATTGGGGTTCCGACGATCGGGGGGGCCGGGTGGTGTGCACACATGATGTGTGATGGGTGCTGGTACTTGGCCCTTATATTGGCCCCCTATCCCTCATCAAACCTCGAGAACTCACACCCCCTTAAAGAGCATTTCAGATTTTACAGGTTTGTTGCCAGTAGCCATTAAAGTGTCTGAAATGGGGACACTTTTTTCAAATGGTCACAAAATCTTGTACACTTCGAGTTTTTAGCTGAATTTTTTGTGCATACCAAAAAAAATAGGAGGATCACGTCTACCAAGTTTAGGGACAAAACTCCTTCCGAAAAAATTTTAAAAAATCTCGGATCGCAAAAAGTTATGAAAATGGTGAAAAATAGAAAACGAGTCATCTTGCCATGAAACTTCACGTGAAGGCTTAAGGGACCATTGTATGAATTTACAGGCCATAAAAACGGCATTGGCACATAGAAATATGAAGATGTGCCTAAACCCACCTACCACCCTATCGATCCACGGCTTGCGCATCTCGTCTCTCTGGCCGACGTAGTGCCCGCCCGTCGGCCCGCTCGTTTCATCGGTTGGCTTAGGTATACGGAGTTCATTCCCAGTCTAAGATTGGATCGGGTCGAGAATTGCGGCAGTAGGATCGGCAGCACGCAGAGGGAGACCCAGTCGATCCCCGGCTTGCACATCCCACCCCTCGGTCGGCTGAGCGCCCGCACGTTCATTTCGTGGGTTGACTTAGGGATACGAAGTTTATTCCCAGTCTAAGATCAGACCGGACCGAGGGTTCTAGCAGCACATGCTGGGCTTGGGCATGTGCTGGTGCCGCATTTTTCTTCCCCGGGGCACCATCGCCGGAGCATCACCGTAGAACTTGACCTGCGGCATTAGGGTTCTGGCGATCGGGGGGGCCAAGGGGGGGTGTGCGCACATGATGTGCAATGGGTGCAGGTACTTGGCCCTTATATTGGCCCCCTATCCCTTGTCAAACCTCAAGAACTCACACCCCCTTAAAGAGCATTTGAGATTTTACAGGTTTGCTACCAGTAGCCATTAAAGTGTCTGCAATGGGGACACTTTTTTCAAATGGTCACAAAATCTTGTACACTTCGAGTTTTTAGCTGAATTTTTTTGCGCATGCCAACAAGAATATAAGGATCACGTCATCTAAGTTTGGGGCCAAAACTCCTTCCAAAACATTTTTAAAAAATCCCAAACCACAAAAAGTTTTGAAAATCGTGAAAAATAGAAAATGAGTCGTCCTGCCATGAAACTTCACGTGAAGGCCTAAGAGACCATTGTATGAATTTACAAGCCACAAAAATGGCATTGGCACCCACAAATATGAAGATGTGCCTAAACCCATCTACCACCCTATCGATCCACGACTTGCGCATCCCGTCTCTTTGGCCGGTGTAGTGCCTGCCCGTCCGCCCGTCTGCTCTTTTCGTCAGTTGGCTTAGGCATACGAAGTTCATTCCCAGTCTAAGATTGGACCAGACCGAGGGTTGCGGTAACAGAATCGATAGCACATAGAGGGGGACTCGGACGATCCCTGGCATGCGCATCCCGCCCCTCTGGCCGACTGAGCACCCGTATGCTCATTTCGTGGGTTGACTTAGGCATACAGAGTTCATTCCCAATCTATGCATACAGAGTTCATTCCCAATCTAAGCATACAGAGTTCATTCCCAGTCTAAGATTGGACTTGATCGAGGGTTACAGCAACAGGATTGGCAACATGCAGAGGTGGACCCGACCGATCCTCAGCTTGCGCATCCCTCCCCTCTGGCCGATTGAGCGCCCGCACGCTTGTTTCGTGGGTTGACTTAGGCATACGAGTTCATTCCCAGTTTAACCAAACGGAGTTCATTCCCAGTCTAAGATCGGACCAAACCGAGGGTTACGGTCGCACATGCTGGGCTCGGGCATGTGCTGGTGCCACATTTTTCATCCCCGGGGCACCATCGCCGGAGCATCGTCGGAGAACCTGACCGGCGGCATTGGGGTTCCGACGATCGGGGGGGATGACGGGCGGGTGTGCGCACATGATGTGTGATGGGTGCTGGTACTTGGCCCTTATATTGGCCCCCTATCCCTCATCAAACCTTGAGAACTCACACCTCCTTAAAGAGCATTTGAGATTTTACAGGTTTGCTGCCAGTAGCCATTAAAGTGTCTGAAATGGGGACACTTTTTTCAAATGGTCACAAAATCTTGTACACTTCGAGTTTTTAGCTGATTTTTTATGTGCATGCCAACAAAAATACGAGGATCACGTCTACCAAGTTTGGCACCAAAAATCCTTCCGAAAGAATTTTAAAAAATCTTGAACTGTAAAAAGTTTCAAAAATCGTGAAAAATAGAAAACGAGTCGTCTTGCCATGAAACTTCACGTGAAGTCTTAAGGGACCATTGTATGAATTTACAAGCCATAAAAATTTCATTGGCACACAGAAATATGAAGATGTGCCTAAACCCACCTACCACCCTATCGTTCATGGCTTGCACATCCCGTCTCTCTGGCCGGCGTAGTGCCCACCCGCCCGCCCGCTTGCTTGTTTCGTCAGTTGGCTTAAGCATACAGAGTTCATTGCCAGTCTAAGATTGGATCAGACTGAGGGTTACGACAACAAGATCGGCAGTACGCAAAAAGGGACCCAGTCGATCCCTAACTTACGCATCCTGCCCCTCTGGCCGGCTGAGCGCCCGCACGCTCGTTTCGTGGGTTGACTTAGGCATACGAAGTTCATTCCCAGTCTAAGATCGGATGGGACCGAGGGTTTCGGCAGCACATGCTGGGCTCGGGCATGTGCTGGTGTCGTATTTTTCTTTTTCGGGGCACCATTGTCGGAGAACCTGACCGATGGAATTGGGGTTCCGGCGATCGAGGTGGCCGGGGGGGTGTGCGCACATGATGTGCGATGGGTGCTGGTACTTGGCCCTTATATTGGCCCCCTATCCCTCATAAAACCTCAAGAACTCACACCCCCTTAAAGAGCAATTGAGATTTTACAGGTTTGCTGCCAGTAGCCATTAATGTGTCTGAAATTGGGACACTTTTTTCAAATGGTCACAAAATCTTGTACACTTCAAGTTTTTAGCTGATTTTTTATGTGCATGCCAACAAAAATACAAGGATCACATCTACCAAGTTTGGGGCCAAAAATATTTTAAAAAATCTTGAACCACAAAAAGTTTCAAAAATCATGAAAAATAGAAAACGAGTCGTCTTGGCATGAAACTTCACGTGAAGGCTTAAGGGACCATTGTATGAATTTACAAGCCATAAAAATGTCATTGGCATGCAAAAATATGAAGATGTGCCTCAACCCACCTAACACCCTATCGATCCACGGCTTGCGCATCCCGTCTCTCTGGTCGGCGTAGTGCCCGCCCGCCCGCCCGCCCATCCACTCGTTTCGTCGGTTAGCTTAGGCATACGGAGTTCATTCCCAGTCTAAGATCGGATCGGACCAAGGGTTGCGGCAGCACATGCTGGGCTCGGGCATTTGCTGGTGCCATAATTTTCTTCATCGGGGCACCATCGTCGGAGAACCTGACCGATGGCATTGGAGTTCCGGTGATCGGGGGGGCTGAGGGGGGTGTGCGCACATGATGTGCGGTTGGTGCTGGTAGTTGGCCCTTATATTTGCCCCCTATCCCTCATCAAACCTTGAGAACTCACACCCCCTTAAAGAGCATTTGAGATTTTATAGGTGTGCTGCCAGTAGCCATTAAAGTGTCTGAAATGGGGACACTTTTTTCAAATGGTCACAAAATCTTGTACACTTCTAGTTTTTTGCTGAATTTTTTTATGCATACCAACAAAAATACAAGGATCATGTCTAGCATGTTTGGGGCCAAAACTTCTTGTCATAACGTCTAGATCCGGGGATCTATCGCTAGACATTGACTTTTAGGGATTCGCCACCAATCTTTTTTTATCTAGGTGCGATTGGCCACCAAAAGAATCTGTTCTTTCAGGGAACACCTAAGTTTAAGGGTCCCTAAAAGAATAGGTTCAGGTCCACAAACCAGAACAGGGTTCGAGAGTTCGGTTACGTGTGAGGAAGGTTATAGCACCCTCACAATGCCCATCAAAAGATGGTACTAGCTTAAATTTGTGTTATCCAATTAGCCTTAAAATTTTACCAAGTAATTAATTATTGGAAATTTTTTTCAATTGACTCTAATACTTTTAGAAAAAAATTGAGAAAATTCCCTCACCTTAAGAGTATGCAAGAAAAAACTACTGTTTCACTTGCAAAGGCTCCGTCGTCGGATTAGTTAAAGAAAAATCAAAACAGAAAGGAAGGAGAGAATAATTGTTCTTGTGTAGGAAAATTGATACTTTCAACTTTTCCTCAAAAATATTTTTTTGAAATTTTGATTTTCAAGGAAAATTGATACTTTCAACCTTTCCTCAAAAACCCCTTTTTTTGAAAATTTATTTTTAAGGAAAATTGACATTTTTAACTTTTCCCTAAAAACATTTTTTTTGAAAATTTATTTTTAAGGAAAATTGATACTTTCAACTTTTCCCTAAAAATAATTTTTTGGAAATTTTGATTTTCAAGGAAAATTGATACTTTCAACTTTTCCTCAAAAACCCTTTTTGAAATTTATTTTTAAGGAAAATTGATACTTTCAACTTTTCCCTAAAAATAATTTTTTTGGAAATTTTGATTTTTATTTAAAGAGAATAGAATAAAATAAAAGTGAAAATAAATAAAGATAAAAAATAAAACAAAAGTAAAACAAAAATAAAAATAAGATAAAAAAATATTAAATAAATCTAATCTAATAAATAAATAAATAAAACAAATAAATAAAAAATTTTGAAAAAAAAAAAACCTGGAGCGGCTTGGCTATCGGCTCGGCTCAAGGAAGAGAAACGGCTCAGGGGGGCGGCTTGGAGGTCGGCTCGACTCGGCTCGGCTTGGAGGGGGTAGACACACGCGCGGGTCAGGAAGTGGGTCGATGCTCGGGTCGGGTCGGATCTTGGTAAAACCCGCGGATCCTCTGGGTTACTTAAGGCCAAAATGACGTCGTTTTGAAAGGGTATAAAAGGCACTTCCCTCTGTTTTTTGACAGAACGCTCTTCCTCTCTCTCTCTCCTTCCTTTTTCCTCTCCCTTCTCTCTAAAAACTGAAGAACTCCGATTGAATATCCGTCAGATTCTGGAAAATGTGGTCAAAATCTAGAAAATTTCACCAAAAATTCACCGGAAGTTGGCTGGAAGATCATCGATTTTTGGGATTCTTCACCGAAAACTGGACAGGTAGCCAGAAACTTCAAGTTTGTCCAAAATTTTCGTCGAAAAATTCACCGGAATCTGGAATTTCCAAAAATTTCCAAAAAAAAAATCACCAAAAAAACTTCAAAAAAATTCTTCTCACTCCCAGAACACTCATAAACCCTTTCTTAGCTCTCTATACGCCCCTATTCTCTCAATCAGTAGCTTTTGCTTACTATTTTCTCTGTGTGTTCTTCATTCTGTTCCAGAGGTGCCTTTTATAGGGATTGATCAGGAGTTCCTGATCAATCCCAATTCCTCATTGGACGGGAATTCAATCTTTGAATCCAACTGGACTCTTCTGATTGAATTCCCATTCACAGTGGGATTCTTCAACTTTCAATCCCAGCCCTCAAAAAAAGAAAAATAATAATAATAATAATCGGATAAATAAAAAAAATCAGATAAATGAATAAAATAAAATTAACAGATAATTAAAAAATAAAATAAAATAAATCTAAAAATATTACCAGAAAAAAATTATAATATAATAATAAATATATAACTATATAAATAAATTACATATAAATATTAACAGAAAAAAATAAATAAAGATATACATAATAATAATAATAATAAATAATAAAATACATAAAATACAAAAGAAGGAAAAAAAAAGAAAAAAAATACAAGGTAAAAAATTGAATTGGGCTATACCCATTTGGGCCAGGCCCAATTGATCTGGGCCTGGACCCAATTGGGTGTCTACAGCTGCCCCTCTTTGCACATTTTCTGTGAAACAGAAATTGTGCAAAGACGTAGACACCCAATCAAGACTCAGCTCAACATTGTCATTTTTTGTTTTGTTTTTTTTTTGTGTTTTTTTTGTTATTTTTTTGTTTTTTTGTTATTTTTTTATTTTTGACCAAAGCTCCTCTAAACAGAGGCTCAACGACTTTGGAAAATAAATTGCTCCTCTAAACAGAGGCACCATGACTTTTGAAAGTAAATTGCTCCTTTAAACAGAGGCACTACGACTTTGGAAAGTAAATTGCTCCTCTAAACAGAGGCACCACGACTTTGAAAAATAAATTGCTCCTCTAAACAGAGGGCACCACGACTTTGGAAAATAAATTACTCCTCTAAACAGAGGCACCACTATTTTGAGAAAGTAAATTGCTCCTCTAAACAGAGGCACCACGACTTTGGAAAAGTAAATTGCTCCTCTAAACAGAGGCACCATGACTTTGAGAAAGTAAATTGCTCCTCTAAACAGAGGCACCATGACTTTGAGAAAGTAAATTGCTCCTTGATAATCATGTCCAAAGGAGTTGAAAGTTGTGTTTGAAGGCATTTCAGGGGATTATGCCCAAAGGTTTTATAAATCAACCCTGATACCAAAAGCCATCCTATTTCAAGGATTAGGAACTTACCTGTAAAATATCTTCATATCTGTCTTCTCCATGTGGGATGTTGGAACACCCTTGCTTCTTGAATTTATACACTCTACTTTCCTGAAAGTAGTGTATGTTATACAAACGCATATGAATTTCAATGCATGCTATGCAAATGTTGGTCAATTAATTCCTGTTCAATGTATGGTACTCAAATTTCTCAAGCTCTTTTCTTAGGCATCAAGCCCTTTGATTCTTCAGAGATCCAATTGCACTGCTCTTCTAAGATCGAACCAGTGTAGCTCTTAATTGTCTTTTCCACTCACATTCTTCCTTGTTCAATTTCAATACTTTGGAATAAGCTTCATCAATCGATCATCACTTGACCATCATTCAATGAATTTCTCAACACTAACAAATTTCAAAACAAGTTTCATCCACCATCACTGGGTCATTACTCATAAGTGTCTCAGCATTAACCATTCCAAAACAAACTTTGTCTACTGATTGTTCTCATCATTCAATCATAACTTGCAAATCATATCGACCAATTCATCATTGTACTCATCACTTGGTTGTACCACTTTTTAAAATTTGCCCCATCATATTCTCTATTTGGTCACATCATATATTCTTCCAAATAATCTCTTTTAGGTTTCTGCCATTTCTTCATTTTGTCACCACCATCATCTTAGATTTCTTTTCAAATGAATACAAGACACTTTTAAGCACATATTCATTCATTCATTATCATTTCAAATCTTGACAAATACAATGCAATCAAGCATTTTCTCAATTCATTTTAGGGGTGAAATAATAAGAGAACAAAAGGTGAATTATCAATGAAGATCTATTTTGGTATAAAACAAATGGGAAAGGAAATAAATTGGATATATGTCATTGGGATGGATAGTATGTCCAAATGATGAATATTCAGATAATTCTCAACATTAATCTAGGATTCTTTTTCAAAAACTCATTCCATTTACTATTGAAGTCTTCTTGAGCTTGGCGAACTTTGCCCCAGTCTTTGAGGGATCTTTAGATGTCTTTGATCTTCCATTCATGTGAGCCATTTGACCTGGATCTTTTTCTACCAAAATCACATTTTCAGGTTTTCAATTTGAATCTCTTTTTTCATTTTTTCATTTTTTCTTCTTTCTTTCTTTTTTTTTTCTTTTTTTTTTTTCTCATTTTTCATCTATTGTTGATATCCTTCATACATCAAACTTTAGAGTAATGTAGCATGATTCCATTGCTTCATCATGAGCATGCCTTCGCTCAACATATTATCATTCAAGTTGAGTATTCATACTTGATCCAAATTGACTTTTCAAGGTTGTAATGTAGGCCAAGGTGAAGGGTCATAAAAAAAATGGATATAATAGGCTCAAAACATGTATTAAAAAGGTTCAAAACCAAAGGATCATTTGATACAACTTGGCATTTTGCCCCCACATTGTTTCACTATTTTCTTTCTTTACACAAAAAATTCTCATTACTTTGCCCCCAAGTCATGTGTGGCATTTATTTTTTCTTTTTCTTTTCTTTCTTTTTCCATTTTTGAGACCTTTTGTGAAATTTTTTCAAAAATTGCCCCCCAGTGTAGAGGGTGATCCTTGGTTAGGGTTCTTCAGAAAAAGAAATCATAATAGGCTCAAAGGGGTAGCAATAAATGGTTTTTTTTATGGTAAAAGAAGATGGCCATTTTTCATCTCAATTGTGAATACCTTTCTTGAACATCATCTATTGAACAAAGCTCATGAATCTGTATAAAAGATTGCACATCTTCAAGACATATCTATTTCACCTCCAGTAACAGCTTACTTTTTGCTCAAATCATCTTCTCATATTAATGTGGATGAGTTCTCAAAAATTAAATCCCAGAATTACTATTATAACTGTCCAAATATTCATCATCCAAAATTTGAGAATGGGAATGTGAAGTTATGAAAGGTAACAGGGCATGGAATAATGGTCGAGTGAAAGAGAAAATGTAATGAAATGCATTAACTTGCCCTTATTAAGATGATAACAAGTGAAGTCATTTTGCAAAAAAGAAATCTAACATTACTTGAAAAGAAATCTTAAAATGACAAAAAAAAAACCTTCAAGCAACCTTATCTCCATTAAAAATTAGCCCCCTATATGATCAGGTGAAGAAATCCCCATTGACATCTTGCCCCTCAATTCATTGTGACTCTCCGGATCCTTTCTGTTCTTGACTTTCACTCAGTACGCTAACATTAGGTGTTGTTGCTTTTCCCTGATCAAAACTTACCATTCCATCATTGATCAGCCGTTGCACCTTATACTTTAAAGCAGTGCAATTTTTAGTAGAATGGCCAGTAATTCCATAATGGTAGTCACAGTGGGCTGTAGGATCATACCACTTTGGATAGGGTGGTTTAAGCGGTTCCACATGGCTAGGGGCAATCAAATGGCTATTATAGAGTTCTCGATATAACTCTATATAAGTCATAGGAATTGGATCAAATACAGGTTTTTCTCGAGTAGTCCGTTGTTCTCGTGAGCCACTTGCTGGGTTAGTAGAGCAAATTTGGGTTCTTACAGGAGCTTGAATGTTAAGGCTATATGTAAGATCTTGAGGGCTAAAAATTGATCGGTAAGTGGATGAATAAGGTGGTTGTGGAGTTAGCTAATATGGGTGGGATGAGGCATTATTCACAGCAGGATAGTATGGAGAGTAACCTTGGGATGGATAGGGTTGATAACCTCTGAATTGTTGTCTATCAAAGCTCACAGCTTGAGCTTCAGCTTCTTTCTTTTCTGATGTCTTCTTGGTTTCTCCTCCTTTCAACTTACCATTTTTTATGGCACTTTCAATAATTTCTCCAGAGATCACCATGTCGACAAAATTCTTTGTTGCATTCCCTATCATCTTTTCATAATAGGGAGGTTTTAAAGTGCTAACAAACAACACTGTGGTCTTTTTTTCTATCAGTGGAGGTTGTACCTGTGAAGCTATATCTCTCCATCTCTGGGCGTATTCTTTAAAAGACTCATTTGCCTTTTTCTCTAGATTCTGTAAAGACAAACGATCACGGGCCAAATTGATGATATGTCGATACTGATCGATGAAATCATGTGCCATATTGCTCCAAGAGCGAATATGGGCCCTATCCAACTGAACATACCACCTGGCCGCAGAGCCAGTAAGGCTATCCTGGAAGACATGCATTAAGAGTTTTTCATCATGTGCATGAGCTGCCATTTTTTGACAATACATTGTGATGTGAGTTTTGGGGCACTTTGTACCATCATATTTTTCAAATTTTGGTACTTTAAACTTATGAGGGATAACCACATCAGGAACTAAGCAGAGCCCAGCAGCATCAACTGACCCATAAAAGCTAAATCCTTTTACAGCCCGTAGCCTTTGCTCTAGCATGCTAATCTTGGAACTTTCCTATACTTCCACTCTCATCTTTTCTTTTTCCTTCTCTTTTAAATCATCTAGATCAGGAATTGGTTCTATTGCTTTTTCAGTGAATACAGGATTTATATAGCTATTATACTGCCCTGGGTTGAAAGCTGATGGCATTCCAGGATATACGAAATGTTGTGGCAGGACCTCTTGAGTAGACTGGGCTTGAGGTGGGCCAAAACCTGGAGGATACAAAGGGTCAGCCACATCTTGTTGGCTTGTATTTCCTTCAACTCCTTTTCCTTTATTCATGTTATTAAGAGTCTCCAAAATCTTGCTTAGTTCACTTTCAATCTTCTCCTGAGCTTTTTCTAGCTTTTCAAATCTATGAGAACTTTTCTCCTCCATTTGCCTTGCTCTGGATCTTGTGTTGTATGGATGAGCAGGGTTTTCGCTAGATGGAGCTATCCTCGGACCTTGAGTACCATACTTATGATTAGAAATGTTATGCTGTGCCTTATGTATGATGCTTTGATACACAAATAAAATGTACATTTTTCTGAATGAAATCTAGTATGAAATGAATGTAAATGATTGTGTTAAAACATGATCATGAAAATAATGCAGATGCATAAAATTAGACAAACAACATAGTTAGTTCCATGGAGGAAATGAAAGTGATGCTGATGCATAATGTTACATATGATACTGAAAATGATACACAAAGTTAAACAATCAAAATGGTTAGATAAACACCCTTTTTGTGTCTTAATTTCAGGGTATATCTATCATTAGGTAGAAAGGGCTCTATCCTAGGTTTAGGCACTCTTAAGGTTCACTATATGCAGTTTTAAAGTCAAAGTCTAAAGGTCCTCAAATTGTTCCTTACATCTTTGTCCATCACAGACTAGTAAGGCACCCTAATCCTCGCCCATTACAGGCTACAAGCGAAAAAGGTTCAATTTGAGTGGAAGTATTTCGCTAGCCACTGCGGAGGCATTAGACCTCACGAAAGTAATAGGTACTTTACTCCCTCCTAGAGGGACGGAGCTCAGGTGTAGAGCTCATGTTATGCACATGCACATGAATGACATAATTAACAAAGCAAATAAACATAAATGAATAATAACACAAATATATAGAAGGGTTCAATTTTATTAGGCTTTTGGATAACATAAATTATTTGCTGGCCTAACTCTCAAGGTCCCCAGTGGAGTCGCCAAGCTGTCATAACATCTAGATCTAGGGATCTATCATTAGACATTGACTTTTAGGGAGTCACCACCAATCTTTTTTTATCTAGGTGCGATTGGCCACCTAAGGAATCTGTTCTTTCAGGGAACACCTAAGTTTAGGGTCCCTAAAAGAATAGGTTCAGGTCTACAAACCAGAATAGGGTTCGGGAGTTCGGTTACGTCTGAGGAAGGTTATAGCACCCTCACAACGCCCATCAAAAGATGGTACCAGTTTAAATTTGTGTTATCCAATTAGCCTTAAAATTTTACCAAGTAATTAATTATTGGAAATTTTTCTCAATTGACTCTAATACTTTTAGCAGAAAATTGAGAAAATTCCCTCACCTCAAGAGTATGCAAGAAAAAACTACTGTTTCACTTGTAAAGGCTCCGTCGTCGGATTGGTTAAAGAAAAATCAAAATCAAAATCAAAATAGAAAGGAAGGAGAGAATGATTGTTCTTGTGTAGGAAAATTGATACTTTTAACTTTTCCTCAAAAATATTTTTTTGAAATTGTGATTTTCAAGGAAAATTGATATTTTCAACTTTTCCCTAAAAATATTTTTTTTGAAAATTTATTTTTAAGGAAAATTGATACTTTCAACTTTTCCTCAAAAATCCTTTTTGAAATTTATTTTTAAGGAAAATTGATACTTTCAACTTTTCCCTAAAAATATTTTTTTGGAAATTTTGATTTTTATTTAAAGAAAATAGAATAAAATAAAAGTGAAAATAAATAAAATAAAAAATAAAGAAAAGTAAAACAAAAATAAAAATAAGATAAAAAAATATTAAATAAATCTAATCTAATAAATAAATAAATAAATAAAACAAATAAATAAAAAATTCTGAAAAAAAAAAACCTGGAGCGGCTCGGCTATCGGCTCGACTCGACTCGGCTCAAGGAAGAGAAACGGCTCAGGGGGCGGCTTGGAGCTTGGCTCGGCTCGGCTCGGCTTGGAGGGGGTAGACACACGCGCGGGTCAGGAAGCGGGTCGACGCTCAGGTCGGGTTGGATCTCGGTAAAATGCGCGGATCCTCTGGGTTACTTAAGGCCAAAACGACGTTGTTTTGAAAGGGTATAAAATGCACTTCCCTCTGTTTTTCGGTAGAACGCTCCTCCCCTCTCTCTCTCTCTCTTTCCTTTTTCCTCTCCCTTCTCTCTAAAAGCTGAAGAACTCCGATTGAATATCCGTCAGATTCTGGAAAATGTAGCCGAAATCTAGAAAATTTCACTGGAAGTTCGCCAAAAGTTGGTCGAAAGATCATCGATTTCTGAAATTATTCGTTGGAAACTGGGCAGGTCACCGAAAACTTCAAGTTTGGTCAGAATTTTCACCGAAAAATTCAAACTTCACTGAAAAATTCATCGGAATCTAGAATTTCCAAAAAAAAATCACCAAAAAAACTTCAAAAAAATTCTTCTCACTCCCAAAACACTCCTAAACCCTTTCTTAGCTCTCTATACGCCCCTATTCTCTCAATCAGTAGCTTTTGCTTACTGTTTTCTCTATGTGTTCTTCATTTTGTTCCAGAGGTGCCTTTTATAGGGATTGATCAGGAGTTCCTGATCAATCCCAATTCCTCCTTGGACGGGAATTCAATCTTTGAATCCAACTGGACTTTTCTGATTGAATTCCCATTCACAGTGGGATTCTTCAACTTTCAATCCCAGCCCTCGAAAAAAGAAAAAAAGAATAACAATAATAATAATCAGATAAATAAAAAAACAGATAAATGAATAAAATAAAATTAACAGATAATTAAAAAATAAAATAAAATAAATCCAAAAATATTACCAAAAAAAATATAATATAATAATAAATATATAACTATATAAATAAATTACATATAAATATTAACAGAAAAAAATAAATAAAGATATACATAATAATAATAATAATAAATAATAAAATACATAAAATACAAAAGAAGGAAAAAGAAAAAAGAAAAAAAATACAAGGTAAAAAATTGAATTGGGCTATACCCATTTGGGCCAGGCCCAATTGATCTGGGCCAGGACCCAATTGGGTGTCTACACTCCTTCTGAAAAAATTTTAAAAAATCTCGAACCGTAAAAAGTTTTGAAAATCGTGAAAAATAGAAAACGAGTCGTCTTGCCATGAAACTTCACGTGAAGGCTTAAGGGACCATTGTATGAATTTGCAAGCCATAAAAATGGCATTGGCACGTAGAAATATGAAAATGTGCCTCAACCCACCTACCACCCTATCGATCCATGGCTTGCGCATCCCGTCTCTCTAGCTGGTGTAGTACCCACCTGCCTGCCCGCTCGTTTCGTCGGTTGGCTTAGGCATACGGAGTTCATTCCTAGTCTAAGATCAGACCGGACAGAGGGTTGCGATAGCAGAATCAGCAGCACGCAGAGGGGGACCTGATCGATCCCCGGCTTGCGTATCCCGCCCCTCTGGCCGGTTGAGCGCCCGCACGCTCGTTTCGTGGGTTGACTTAGGCATACAGAGTTCATTCCCAGTCTAAGATCGGACCAAAACGAGGGTTACTCAGCACATCCTGGGCTCGGGCATGTTCTGGTGCCACATTTTTCTTCACTGTGGCACCATCATCGGAGCATCGTCGGAGAACCTGACCGACGGCATTGGGGTTCCGGCAATCGGGGGGCCTGGGGCGGTGTACACACCTGATGTGCGATGGGTGCTGGTACTTGGCCCTTATATTGGCCCCCTATCCCTCATCAAACCTCGAGAACTCACACCCCCTTAAAGAGCGTTTGAGATTTTATAGGTTTGCTGCCAGTAACCATTAAAGTGTCTGAAATGGGGACACTTTTTTCAAATGGTCAGAAAATCTTATACACTTTGAGTTTTCAACTGATTTTTTTTTTATGCATGCCAAAAAAAATACAAGGATCACATCTACCAAGTTTGGGGCCAAAACTCCTTCCAAAAAAATTTTAAAAAATCCCGAACAGCAAAAAGTTTCGAAAATCGCAAAAAATAGAAAACGAGTCGTCTTGCCATGAAACTTCCCGTGAAGGCTTAGGGGACCATTGTATGAATTTACAAGCCATAAAAATGGCATTGGCATGCAGAAATATGAAGATGTGCCTAAACCCACCTACCACCTTACCGATACACAGCTTGCGTATCCCGTCTCTCTAGCCGACGTAGTGTCCGCCCGCTCACCCGCCCGCTCGTTTCGTCGGTTGGCTTAGGTATATGAAGTTTATTCCCAGTCTAAGATCGAACCAGACTGAGGGTTGCGACAGCAAGATCGGCAGCACGCAGAGGTAGACCCGGCCGATCCCCGGTTTGCGCATCCCGCCCCTCTGGCCGACTGAGAGCCCGCACGCTCGTTTCATGGGTTGACTTAGGCATACGGAGTTCATTCCCAGTCTAAGCATACAGAGTTCATTCCCAGTCTAAGATCAGACTGGACCGAGGGTTGCGACAGCACATGCTAGGCTCGGGCATGTGCTGGTTTCATATTTTTCTTTGTCGGGGCACCATCGCAGGAGCATCGTCGGAGAACCTGACCGGCGGCATTAGGGTTCCTGCGATCGAGGGGACCGGGGGGTGTGCGCGTATGATGCGCGATGGGTGCTTGTACTTGGCCCTTATATTGGCCCCCTATCCCTCATCAAACCTCGAGAAGTCACACCCTTTTAAAAAGCATTTGAGCTTTTACAGGTTTGCTGCCAGTAGCCATTAAAGTGTCTGAAATGGGGACACTTTTTTCGAATGGTCACAAAATCTTGTACACTTCGAGTTTTTACCTGATTTTTTTTATGCATGCCAACAAAAATACAAGGATCACATCTACCAAGTTTGGGGCCAAAACTCCTTCCAAAAAAATTTTGAAAAATCCCGAACCGCAAAAAGTTTTGAAAATCGTAAAAAATAAAGAACAAGTCGTCTTGCCATGAAACTTCACGTGAAGGCTTAAGGGACCATTGTATGAATTTACAAGCCATAAAAATGGCATTGGCTTGCAGAAATATGAAGATGTGCCTAAACCCACCTACCACCCTATCGATCCACGGCTTGCGCATCTCGTCCCTCTGGCCGACGTAGTGCCCGCCCGCCCGTCCGCCCGCTCGTTTCGTCAGTTGGCTTACGCATACGGAGTTCATTCCCAGTCTAAGATCGGATCAGACTGAGGGTTGCGGCAGCACATGCTGGGCTCAGGCATGTGCTGGTGCCGTATTTTTCTTCACCGGGGAACCATCGCCAGAGCATCGTCGGAGAACCTGACCGACGGCATTGGGGTTCAGGTGATCAGGGGGCGGGGGGTGTGCACGCATGATGTGTAATGGGTACTTCTACATGGCCCTTATATTGGCCCCCTATCCCTCATCAAACCTCAAGAACTCACACCCCCTTAAAGAGCATTTAAGATTTTACAGGTTTGCTGTCAGTAGCCATTAAAATGTCTGAAATGGGGACACTTTTTTCGAATGGTCACAAAATCTTGTCCACTTCGTGTTTTTAGCTGATTTTTTTTGTGCATGCCAAAAAAAATACAAGGATCAAGTCTACCAAGTTTGGGGCCAAAAATCCATCCGAAAAAATTTTAAAAAAATCTCGAACTGCAAAAAGTTTCAAAAATCATGAAAAATAGAAAATGAGTCATCTTGCCATGAAACTTCACGTGAAGGCTTAAGGGACCACTGTATGAATTCACAAGCCATAAAAATGGCATTGGAATGCAGAAATATGAAGATGTGCCTAAACCCACCTACCACCCTATCGATCCACGGCTTGCGCATCTCGTCTCTCTGGCCGACGTAGTGCCCGCCCGCCCTCCCGCCCGCTCGTTTCGTCAGTTGGCTTACGCATACGGAGTTCATTCCCAGTCTAAGATCGAATCGGACCAAGGGTTATAGTAGCACATGCTGGGCTCAGGCATGTGCTGGTGCCGCATTTTTCTTCGTCGGGGCACCATTGTCGGAGCATCATCGGAGAACCTGACCGACGGCTTTGGGGTTTCGACGATCGGGAGGGCCGGGGGGGTGTGCTCACATGATGTGCAATGGGTGCTGGTACTTGGCCCTTATATTGGCCCCCTATCTCTCATCAAACCTCGAGAACTCACACCACCTTAAAGAGCATTTCAGATTTTACAGGTTTGCTCCCAGTAGCCATTAAAGTGTCTGAAATGGGGACACATTTTCCAAATTGTCACAAAATCTTGTACACTTCAAGTTTTTAGCTGATTTGTTTTTTGCATGCCAACAAAAATACAAGGATCAGGTCTACCAAGTTTGGGGCCAAAACTCCTACCGAAAAAATTTTAAAATATCTTGAACCGCAAAAAGTTTCAAAAATTATGAAAAATAGAAAACGAGTTGTCTTGCCATGAAACTTCACGTGAAGGCTTAAGGGACCATTGTATGAATTTACAAGCCATAAAAATGGCATTGGCACGCAGAAATATGAAGATGTGCCTAAACCCACCTACCACCCTATCGATCCATGGCTTGTGCATCCTGTCTCTCTGGCCGACGTAGTGCCTACCTGCCCGCCCGCCCGCTTGTTTCGTCGGTTGGCTTAGGCATACGGAGTTCATTCCCAGTCTAAGATCAGATCGAGGGTTACGGTAGCACATGCTAGGCTCGGGCATGTGCTGGTGTCGTATTTTTCT